>NC_048223.1:61294213-61341456 GCF_002007445.2 Ailuropoda melanoleuca
CGGGGCTCGCGGGGCGGGGCTCCGGGCCGCGGGGGCGGTGCAGCTCGGGGAGGAGCTCGGGGAGGGGCGCGGGGAGGGGGAGCGGCTGGCAGGCCGGGCATGGCGTCGATGGCGGCGGCGATCGCGGCCTCGCGCTCGGCGGTCATGAGCGGGAACCGGCCTCTGGACGACCGGGAGCGGAAGCGCTTCACCTACTTCTCGTCGCTGAGCCCCATGGCCAGGAAGATCATGCAGGACAAGGAGAAAATCCGCGAGAAGTACGGGCCCGAGTGGGCGCGGCTGCCGCCCGCGCAGCAGGACGAGATCATCGACCGGTGCCTGGTAGGGCCAGGCGTCTCCGCGCCCCGCGACCCTGGGGACCCGAGGGACTCCGACGAGCTGGCGCGCTTTCCCGGCCTGCGCGGACCCACGGGCCAGAAGGTGGTGCGCTTCGGGGACGAGGTAGGTGCGGGCGCGGCCGGGGACTCTCTCACCTCTCCGCGCCCCGAGGCGGCCCGGCCGGGTGTCCCCTGCCCGCCGGTCGCGCGGGTACGGGCTGGGGCTCGGGGACGGGAGTGGGCGGGAGGGGCGTCCCGGGGCCACCGGCGCGGGGCTAGGGGCTCCCCAGAGGGAGTTTGAGAATAGCGGTGAGGAGGAGGTCTTTAAAGACCCTCCATGTAGACCTGCTCCGCTGGGCCGCACGGGAGCTGGAGAGTTCCCCGCAGCTGAAGACAGCTGCTCTTAGGCGAGGCGGACCAGGGTGGAAACCCTAAGGAATTTTAAGCCCCCCAAGCCTGAGTTCTAATCCACTCTGCCCCTTAGCTCCATGGCCATGGATGACTTAACCTCTTAGAGCCTCAGTTTCTCTCCCCGCCCCTCCCCTGCCCCGGTGAAACCGGAGATGATACTACTCACCCCGTGCCTGCCCTGGATGGCACTCAGAAAATTGTATATATTGATAATAATATTTGTGATGAGCTGTATGGGACAAGAGAAATTGTCAGGCAAGATAAAGAGAAGGAAGAGGTGCCTTCCAAGGTTAGGACGTTTCCCTAAGATGTTTTCCAGGTGAGTACGATGTGCAGCTTTGGTTTGGGGGTGCGCATGGAGCCCCGTTTTTTCATCAAAAAACTAAGCGATGAGTTTAAATGGGCGCCAGCAAGCCTTTGCTACATATAAGGACATGTCTGGGTCTCTGATCTAGACGCGGTTCCTACACTTGTAGAGGGGAGAAATGCTGGAAGCATACAAGAAAAAACTCAGGGGTGTCCCCTTCTAAGTCACAAAGACCCTCATGAGTATTCAGTGCTGCTCAGAAACTTGGTCTTTTTCTTCTTTTTTGTTTCACTGATACCCGTTTGATGCCATTAGAATTTGCACTGTTTTGTGCCATTAGAATCTGGCCTTTCACACTCAGCTTTTACTATGAAGGGCAAAGTCAAAAGGAGGAAGAAGTATAAAAATATACAAATGAAGCCCGCACTTTCTTAACCCTGGGAGCCTGCAGGAGGGGAGCTGGGCTTGGTGAGTTTTTCCCAGGGCATTGTGGATTGTGGAAGGGATTCTAGTTAACACTGAGTTTTAAAGCTGATTTTCAGGCTTGGGTGTGCTGAGACATTTATTAATACAAGATGTTTGTGGTCGTAAACCCACTTAAATGTAAGGGGTGTGTGAAGGACAGAAATATACTGCCAGCATTGCCTTATTCTGACAGAATTCAAAGAAAAGTCTCCATTGGACTTTAAACTCGGAAGGCTCCGCCAGGAAAAACAAGGGTGTGGTAAACTGGGGGGTTGAAAATATAGGTTCAAAATGTATTTAAGGGCCAAAGCATTTTCAGTGCGAAAATCCGCATCTGTATAAAGACATTTGCAGTGTTTGTGCTCAGATTTGGGTGATGAAAAAGCAAGCAGCCCTACTTTGGAAAAGTCATGAGTAAGTAAATAGTAGAGAAAGTAAACCTGTAAGTACTTACAGATGTTGGAGAGTGACTGTCATTTTTCCTTAGCCTGGTGTCCAGCTAAGAATATCCACATGCCTGTTCATCATCAAAATCTCTTGCCATATAAGGGCTCAGTATCACTGATAAGGAAAGATGTGGCCAAGTTAATTTTGTACTCAAATTCCTGAACCGGGTGCCAGACTAAGCTCTTTCTGGATCCGTGAGCCCGATGTGACTTAAAAGCAAATGGGACTCTTCACTGTGGTACCTGCCTGCCGATCCAGGAACAGACCAGCCCTGGTTTTCAGAATTGAACTCAGCTTTACAAAACGGGCTGAGAGTGTGCCCTGGAATGCCTCTGACCAATTTTAGACCAGATGGCAGAGGGACAGAGGGCAATGAATTCGAGGAGAGGTACTTAGAATATGACCCGTGGTCTGTTTTGACCTGCAGTGGCTGTGTGGTTTAATGGCACGAGGGAGTTTAAAATGCATGTCCCCAGACCTGGCAAGAGGTTGACACCAAAGTGGTTGGTGGTCTCGTGCCCAGGGCTGTTCATGGAGGAGGGCTGGCTCCTGGACACAAGGGGCAATAGGTAACGGCAGGGTGGGGGGTGACCCCTGGCGAGGCTGCTGGATGGAGTGGCCCAGATAGGTGGCCCAGCTTTGTCCAAGAGGGCCCTAAATCAGATTGAGTAGGGCCCTCTGTCCTTTCCACTTGAGCTGCCTTCTGATGTCCCAGGGGCCTTCACAGCCAATCATGGAATGGAGAGTGCTCTCCTGGGCCCTCCAGCTTGCCCACCCCCAGCAGCTACAGACAGACGTCTGACGCATGGGTGCTTCGGGTGAATCAGCTCTCTCCGGAGCCACCTTCTGACTCCAGATGACGAGTAGGCGCCAGCCTCTTGAGTACTTCCACGAAGGACCACCCCATATGGTGGGTTCTAAGTGCGTTTCCTTCCTATAGTGGGAGGAGACTGGGCTCTGTAGTCTGTCTTGGGTTTGAGTTTTGGCTCCCCCATCTACCGGCCTTTTGACTGTGTCTAAATCACAGACCTCTCTGAGCCTCAGTTTTCTGGGCTCTGCGATGGGAATAGCATTAACGGGATGCTGGTCAAGATCACGTCCACAAAGGGCCTGTGGGCTTAAAAGAAGGTTATAGCTGCTCGTGGTTAAGAATGCCATTGACCCTCGAACAACATGGGTTTGAAGTACACTGGTCCACTTATATGCAGATTTTTGGGGTGAAGAATTGTAGGGTAGATGTATTTTCTTTTCCTTATGATTTTCTTCACATTTTCTTTTCTCTCACTTACTTTATTGTAGCAATACAGTAAATACACATAACATACAAAATGTTTGTTAATCGATTGCTTATCTTATTGGTAAGTCTTCTGGTCGACAGTAAGCTGTCGGTAAAGTTTCTGGGGAGTCAGAAGTGGCATGTGGATTTTCAAGTGTACAGGTGTCCCTAACCCGTGTGTCGTTCAGGCGTCAAGTGCATTTTTAGCTAGTCTCTCCGTTCCCACTTGCAAAAATCATTATCATGAAATAAGTACATTTCTGCTGTTGCTAAGTCTGCAGTTGGCCCGTCAGAGTTGTCCACGTGAGAAGGAACTCTGTTCTGGTGGCCTCTGGTCATGGGCTTTGGGGCACGTATTTGAAGCTTCGGTTTTGTTCTGTCCACAGTATGGCCATGGTGTGGCCTGTCTCCGGATCACCAGTCACATCAGCCTCAGATTGTGTCCCCCACCCACTTTCAGCTTCCCTGAAGGGCAAGGGCATCACCTGTTTCTTTGAATACCCTCTCCCCCATCACTGGCAATATTTTTGTAGTCCACATTTTAAGTCAGATCATGAAAGTATAGCCTCCAAATGTGACCAACATCTAGTCATTCTTACGTTAAGGAACAAATAAGTAGAAACGCGATTGCATATTGATGGTGGTCGATCTTGGCCATGACTGTGGTCAGGGCTCCGTTCGCACATCACACTTGCCTCTGGTGGGACCGCTCTGCGTGGATAGGTGCGACATCGCGGGATCTGTGTTTATTTGTACCCTCGCTGCCTGTACAGCAAAAAGATCAGGGCTCAGATCCCCTCTTGCTGGGATGACCAGCCTGGTGTGGAGGGAGATCGGCTGCCTTTGTGCCTGGAAGCCACGGGGAGACCTGTCCGTTTTCGGTTTTTCCTTCCTTGGGAATTAATTCAGAGAATATCTCTCAGAGCCTAATACATTAGAAACTAGAGGCATTCTAGCTTTTGGGCTGCCTAGGCTGTCCATAATCTTCACCAGCTCCTTTCAAAAGCCCCCCTCCCCCATGAACATATGATCTTATTACAATTTCATCACAAGGCCACCAACCCCTCCTGCCCCCCATCATGTCCCCAAGTAACTCCTGTGCAGAGAATCTGGAGCAGCTGGGGTGGAATACTTCTCTCTTAGCGAAAGAAGAGGAGCACCTGGGGTCCCCAGCCCTGACCTCCATTCCTGGCCGTGCCACCCGCCAGGCGCCGCCTGCTCAGGGCGTAGGTCTTCCTCCGTGAAACGAGTGGCTCTGGCATTTGGTATGAACATGAAGGCATGTTTGCAAACAGCTGCCTTTAGAGGTCTGACTTTCCCTGCATTCTTCCTTCAGCAGTAAAGTTTCGGGAGTGGCCTCCTCTGGGAGATGGGAGATTTTCATTTTGGAAGGTTTTAGAGATCACTCAGGCTGCTTCTGCTGCTTCCTTTTATCAAATAGGAAAACAAACAAACAAACAAAACCCCCAAAAAACCCCAAAGCTGGATTTTTAGAGATGTGTTGCAGGCCGTAAGCAGGTAACCCCGGAAATTTGGTGTGTTTACTTCTCTCGGACCTACGTGTCTCTGCCACCTCCCATAAGGTAGGTGAAGCTGGGCAGGAAGGGTGTTGCCATGTGCCATATGCCAGCCCCCGGGGACCCTGATCTGGCTCTTGCGTGCCACAGCACACAGAAATTTTGGGCCTTGGAGCCAGACAGCTCCACCCCCTCTTCAACAGCTTAGCTTGACCAGCTGCTGTAGGAAGGAAGTGTCCCTCCTCAGGCGTCCTTGTCCCTCCCCCTCCTGCAGGGACCTGGGGGCTGGCTGGCTGCTCCCTTGCACCTCTCTGCCTTCACCTCCTCCTCTGGGGCTGAGCCTCGGCCTCCCTGACTCCCTGACACCCTCTGCATGGCCTGAAGCCGGCACTTCCCTCTGCAGGCCTCGGAGGGCCCGTGCCTTGGTCCAGCCCTGCTTCCCATCCAGCTCTTGCCCCCAGCTGGCTGAAGTGCCTTTCCCTGAAGTGATCTGAGGGTGCCTCAGGAGGCCGGGGAGGTCAAGATGGAATATTCCAGTTCAGCAAACCTTGCTGAGCTGCTGTCCCCACTCAGCGTCCTTGGGTCTGCCTGCAAACGGCCTGCTTTGCCTCTCCCTCCTTAGGATTCATGCTGGCCAGCCTAGATTTTTTTTTTCAAAGTTTATTATTATTATTTTTTTTAGTACCCTCTATACCCAACATGAGGCTGGAACTCAGTGACCCCATGATCAAGAGTCACATGCTCTTCTGACCGAGCCAGCCAGGCACCCCTAGATGTTTGTTTTTTAAAAATAAACTAATTAAATTGCTGTAAGATATACAAGATAATGTATCTGTATGTTACCGTTAAAAGATCCAAACACTGCAGAAGCAGCATTGTGAAGCAGTTGGTCGTATCCTTCCAGAACTTTCCTTGAGTGTTAACTCTTCATTAGATTTGAGTCTGATTGGATATATGGTGTCCTGACACAGGACCTGTCCCACGTGAGGTCACCTCTTCCCCTTCTACTTGAGCAGTTTGGCGTTTCCTTTTTTCAGCCCTTGGCAAAATTAAATAAGGAGGAAATTTGAGAGTTACTTTCTCAGTATTCTGGATTTGTTTTTTAAGGAAAGTGGAATGTATAATTATGATTCCCACCTTCCGTCTGGTACAGTCCTGCAGTTTTTAGAAAAGATGAGCGGGAACATGTGGCTTTTCGTGTCCTTGCATCTAGGGTTCTGTGCCCTGGCTCTGGACTGGAGTTGAGAACGTGGCCTCGAGCCCATATCTGTTTCCGTGGGCTTCGAGGGGGAGGCTGCAGGGCCTCTCCCACAGGCTTCTCCTTTCGGACCCATGGTTCTTTGCCCAGAGTAGCACCTGGCCTGCTACCCCACGTAGGGGAGGAAGGATGTTGAACAGGTGAGCCCTGGGAGCTAAGGCAGCCAGCCACACAGGCCCCCTCCCTGGCTCCTGTGGGAGGGCAACCAGGGGCCACGGAAGGGGTTTTGGAAAGAAGTTTAATGATTTATTCACTGTCACGCAGGGAGGGATGGGGCAGAGCTGAGAAGCATGTTGGCAGATCTGGGACCCTTTCGCTGACCGGAGTCACTTTCTTAAGCAAGAGATTCCTTTAATACTGGAGGAAAAAATTCCATTTTTCAAAAAAACAAACGAAGGTCAGATCTGTTTGTTTAAGCATCCTACTCGTTTTCTGTTTGTTTCAGCAGAAGGCTCATCCCCCCGCCACCCCCACTCCCATTACCGCCAAGGCACCAAGCTTTCGTTTCCGCCTGGCCTTGGGGGCCACGGCTCCTGAATTTGTATTCACGCTGCAGCCTGACTGCTAGTTCAGTCCTGGCTGTTTTTCTCTTGTTGGCCTGCAGTTTCGTCCTTGCATTTCTGGAAACCCTCCTGTCTCAGCAGAGTTAAATATATTACACGTCAGAGGGAAAAGCATCAATTTCATAAATATATAAATGAAAGTCCCTAAAAAGAAGCAGTCGGTAAAAAAAAAAAGGGCATATTTTAATCAGTCTTCTTCCTCACTCCCCTGCCTTGTTTTTCAGTAAACTTCGTTCCTGAGAGCAGTTTTAGGTTAACAGCCACACGGAGCAGAGAGTACGGAGATTTCTTGTATACTCCCCATCCCCCCACACGCGGCAGCCCCCCCCATGCCGACCCCCCCTCCCCTGCCAGAGTGGCGTATCTTGGCACATGACCCTCACCCAGAGTCCGCGGTCTGCATGAGGGTTCCCTCTCGGTGTGCGCGTCCAGTGGGTCCGGACAAATGCACAATGACTTGTATACCCCATGAGAGTACTTCACTGCCCTCAAGACCCTCGGTGCTCTGCCTGCCTCTTCATCCCTCCCATCCCCCACCCCGGCAGCCACTGGCCTGTGTGCCATCTCCGTAGCTGTGCCTTGTCCAGAAGGCCATATAGTTGGAGGCCTAGAGGACGTAGCCTTTTCAGACTGGCATCTGTCAGTTCGTCATACGCACTGAAGGCTCTTCCGTGTCTTTCCAGGGCTCGGTAGCTCATTTCTTTTTAGCGCGTAATCATATTCCATCGTCTGTGTCTCCCGTCGTGTATTTATCCGGTCACCTGCCGAAGGACGTCCCAGTGGCTTACAAGTCTGGGCAATTATGAGTGAAGCCGCTGTAAGCATCAGTGTGCGGGTTTTTGTGTGGATGTAAATTTTCAGCGTGTTGGGTTAAATACCAAGGCGTGGGATTGCCTCACCTGTTCTGACAGCGCCGCCGCAGCTTTGGGGCAGAGACGGGCACTGAACAGCCACTCAGGGAAAGTGCGCTCCACGCCGGATGTGCCTGACATCACTGGGGGGCCGTGACAGTCAGCAGCACGGGGGGTTTCTGACCCCTTCTCCAGGCTCTGCTGTCTGAGCCTGACTTCTCTTACTTACAGTATTCACAGTGTAAATTTCTTACCTTTTTTTTTCCTTTTTAAAGATTTTATTTATTTGAGAGAGCACAAACAGGGGCAGAGGGAGAGGGAAAAGCAGACTCCCCACTGGGCAGGGAGCCCGATGCAGGGCTCGATCCCAGGACCCCCAGGATCATGACCTGAGCCGAAGGCAGACGCTTCACCGACTGAGCCGCCCAGGGGCTCCTTAAATTTCTGACCTTTAAGTCAAGATGCCACCATCTGTCAGCTAGAAAGTTCTGTCATTGATGGACTTCAGGAGTATGGTGACGACATTTGCCCTTGCAGGGCTCCAGGATCCTGACGCTGCTTAGGAATTACTCCGATCCGTGGCTGGGACGCTCTGTGGTTGGCATTCCAGCTGTTGTCAGCACTGACATTTAGCCAACCGCGCACCCTAGCCCGACCTTCGGAGGATGTCATGACCCTGGGAGGTGGGCATGTGGACTGTTCGTGGCCGCATACTTACTGTGGTTGAGCCGCAGTGTTTGTTAGGAACGCAGCTGCAGCTGTCTTGTATGAAATCGTTGAACGCTGGCAAGAATCCAGAAATAAACCTTTTTAAATGTGATTCTCCTTCGGCTGGAGCCTTGCAGCCTGTTAGGAGACGGTGAATTCACCTTGGCGGATGATACTAGTGCCCAGGGCCGTGGGCTTGCCCGCTCCGAAGTAGAGGGGAGAGCGCTGGCCCGGGAAACCCGGGGCTTCTTATGAGAGCTGTCTGAACCCTGGGTTGTTTTCGTAGGAGCCCCTGTTCGGGCACGACGGGAGCCACCTAGCAGTACTGACTGAGGGCTCCTCTGCATGTGGGTTGGACCACACAGGCAGAGGTGGGCCCCCGAGCCCTGCAGGTCCACAGGCACAGGCAGCCCGGTGTGGCTGTGTGGCCACGTGCTCACGACGTGCAGACGGAGGTGGGCCTGGCGTTGTGGGAGGGGCCGAACTGGGGAAGCTGCCCAGAGGAAGGGCTGCCTTCTAGAATGACCTAGGGAGTTGGTGGTGTAAACCTAGGTCAGGCGTGTCCTATGGATTTGGCCTGTTACCACGCACCCTAGGCGATGCCGATTTACCGCCTGGCCTGGAATGCCTAGGGTACGGCTAGGGTACGGGCCCCCTTGAGGGAGTCTTGAGTCTGGTGTCTGAACGTGCCTGCGTGAACCCCACACCAGGAAGCGCCCGGGAAGGGGCCATTCCCACCGAATACCTGGGGACAGGTGTGCCACAGGGAGGGCATCCACAGGGAAGGTGTGGTTTGCTCAAGCTGAGGTGGTGGACAGACAGGCCTGCAGCCTTCAGAGAGGCCCAGAGTGTAGGCTGGACTCCCCCACGTGCCGCAGGGTCTCTGAAATAGGTGCCTGGAATGTTCCAGGAAGGGGGTTGCTTTCTGTCTGCTGGCTGCTAGCGGCCTGGCTTTGGGCAGTGGGAGGTCAGAGGTCCCCTCAGGAAGCCCATGCCTCTGGGTTGGCTTCCTTTCTGGCGCAGACCCGTGGGGGACCTACGGGGCAGCCAGCGCAGACAGTGCTGTCCCCAGGGGCTCATGGTCCTACATTTGAGACGCGACAATAAAATTCACCCGCCGGGCCTTGAAAGCAGAAAACAAGTTCTACAAGAATAAATGCTCAGTAGTCTCTAATCCAGTTCATGAAGAGGGAAGGTTAATATTTGTAAGATTTCATTGTCTTTGAAATCCATTTGAAGTCCATAGTTTCTCGCTGTAGAGTAATTTTGGAAGAGTCAGGACTGGTACAGAGGAATCATAACCCATTATAGATGAGTTGCTTGTAATTTCAAAAGCAAAATGACTGAAATCACTTTAAAATTTAATGGCAGAATTTACATTTAACATCGAATGTGGTGAGTTTCGGTGTGTTCGGTTGCAGGCCTGGGTGTGTTGGTACCTGTTGAACGTGGGGTTGCCGGGAGTGAGGGCGAGGAGCCCTGCCCTGGAGCACCAGCCGATCGCCTGGGGCCCATGGGGGGCAGGGTGTGTGGTGAGCAGTTTTAGGTTCTCAGAAAAAGTGAGTGGCAAACCCCTACCTCCATACGTGCCCAGCTTCTCCCACTGTCAGCATCGGCCACCAGAGTGGGACGTTTGGTACAGTAGATGAACCCTGCATTGACACATGGCTATCGCCCAAGTCCATGGCTGACACTGGGGTTTACTCTTGGTGCTGTCCATTCTGAGGGTTTGAGAAAAGTGTCCATCACTACACTACGGTAGTGTGGTGTTTTCATTGCCCTAAAATCCTCCCTTCAGCTCTGGTAACTGCTGATCCCTGTATGGTCTCTGTAATTTTGCTTTTTCCAGAATGTCATACAGTTGGGCTTATGCAGGATCGTTGCCTTTTCAGATTCCTTTATTGTGGGAAAATACGTATAGCATAAAATGTACCATTTTAACCATTCTTAAGTAGACATCCAGTACATTCTCACTGCTGTGCAGCCAGTACCACTGTCCGTTTCTAGAACTTTCCATCACCTCTGAATCCATTAAACAGTAACTTCCCATTTCTCCCTCCCTGGTGAACTGTATTCTGCTTTCTGTCTCCATGATTTTGCCTTAGTCTAGGCGCCTCAAATAAGTGGAGTCACATAACATTTGCCCTTTAGTGACTGTCGTATTCATTCAGCATGATGTCCTCTGGTTCGTTCCGGTTGCAGCTGGTGTCAGAATGTCCTTCCTTTTGAAGGCTGAGTAGGATTCCGTCGCATGGATTTGCCACCTTCTGTTAATTCGTCTGCTGCTGACATCGGTGTCGTTTTCACATTTTGGCTCCGTCGCATAATGTTGTAGCGGGCACTGGTGTGTGGGTGTCTATTCAAGCGCCTGCTTTCACTTCCCGTGGCTGCAGCTCCAGGAGTGGAATTTCTGGACCAAGTGGCAATTCTGGGTTTAATTGTTTTGAGAAACTGCCACACTGTTGCCCACATTCCCGCCAGCAGCGCAGGAGGGCTCCAAGGGCTCCTATCTCCACGTCCCTGCCATAGTAATAACCACCCTTGCGGGTATGGAGTATATTACTTTTGTTTTTAATACAGTGTGTGTGTGTTTTGAAGATTTTATGTATTTTATTTGGGTGGGGGAGACTCAGAGGGGGAGAGAGAGAGAGAATCTCAAGTAGATTCTGTACTCCACGCACAGTCCGATGCGGAACTCGATCTCACACCCTGAGATCATGACCTGAGCCAAAACCAAGAGTCTTAACCAACTGAGCCATCCACGCACCCATAATACAATGTGTTTTAATTGTGCTTATGTAACTGAATTTCTAACAATGGCTGTCTTTAACAGCAGGTTAAAAAAATGTCTTACCATTTCACAGTCCACTTCTGCAAGCCCACTCCAGCACAACTCTGGCTGCAGCCTCCAAAAGTACAAATGTCTGGGGCCCCCAGAGATCTTAACACACTTGCGCATCCATTCTTTACCAAATAGTAAAGTAAAGTGCTGGAGATTTTGTGTGAATACGCATTCTGGTACCAGGGGCAGAGAACAGATTTTTTTTTTTTTTTTAAGTACTTTTTCTGCTAGGAGGTGAACATTTGTGTTGGGTGAACATTTTCCAGTAAGAGGAAGTCAGGGCATGTGGGATGTTAAGAGGAAAGAAGACATGGTGCCCGTCCATCCTGGAGTCCTTGGAGCCACATGGGGAAGCGCAGAGCCTCCCACATGCTGCACTGCCCTCTCATGGTTTCCAGGGGCTGTGTGTCCTGTGACTCTGCTTTTGTCCTGCGCTTTTGGGATCTAGTGATTTCTAGCTTCTTTCTGTGCCATGCTCCAGAGAAGAAATAATTTCCGGAGAGGTGCAGCATTGTCTCTGGTGGAGGCATCCCTTATGGAGAGGAATTTGTGAGGACTCTTGGCCGAATCAGAGCCCACTCCCTGACATCCTGTGGTCTAAGCAGCAGATGTGTTTTGGTGCCTTGACAGTTTCAGATCTTGGGCACCGGGGTGGCAGGTTGGGGAGCCTTTTGGGCCACCCAGCAGAAAGCAGATGTGAGCATCCACGAGCGTGTGCCTGGCCATGTTTTGTTGTCTGCTGGACATCGTGGGAGAAGAAGAAAGAGAACACTGTGCGCACACTGACACTTTGCTGTCCTGGTCCCATTTTGCATCCAGCTGCCTGGAGAGCCTGTTCCCAATGCTGGAGTGTGCAGCCACGGCTGACATCAGTGCTCCAGTAACATTTTTCCTTGGCACGTTTATTTTTGTTAAGTGCTTTATTATTTTTTATGAGCTCAGAATTGCAGAAATCTAAGGAATTTGCCCCTTGACTGAGTTTCTTGCTGGAGCAAACAAAAGACTATTGACTTGACACCAAGTTGGGGAGAAATCACAGTGTGACCCTCCCTCTGTCTGCGGTTCCCTTGGAATGTTAGCGAATGCGGGCTGCCACCACTGGTGACTGCGTGCTTTCTGAGCTCTAGGCTTGGTCTCTGGTCCTCTGAGTCCCATGCTTATTTTCCTTGCAAAGCCTTATTTTAATTTTTGCCGATTTCAGCTGCATAACTAATATTTAAGGGCAGATATATCACATGATGAGGGGATCCAGCTCCATTGTGCCCGGGCTGCTGGGTCTGCCCCCTCCCCTGCCTCCACCTGCCCGGTTAATCTCCACACACCTCCTCTGTCCACTGAGGTGGCCACTGGGCTGTCCCATGTCTGGATAGAAGGAGCACAGGAACACCTGGGTGGCTCAGTTGGTTAAGCATCTGCCTTTGGCTCAGGTCAGGGTCCTTGGATCGAGCCCTGTGTTGGGCTCCCTGTTCAGGGGGGAGTCTGCTTCTCCCTCTGCCTCTGCCCCTCCCCCTGCTTATATGCATGTGCATGCTCTCTCTCTCCAATAAATTAATAAAATCTTTTTTAAAAGAGCACATTTGCCAGTTGATTTCCCTTTAGTTTTGTCCCTCAGACCCAAATCTGGACTAAATGATACATATAGGCTCCTTCACTTTCCCCATGTGGAAACAAAGTCCTTCTTGTTTTATGATTCGGAGAGGAACTTAGAGGGTCCTGACCTCACAGAGTTTTAGAGACTTTCAGGTCACGTAGCCCCGCACTATGCTCCAGTGCCCCGCAGCACACACACGGCCTGGACTGGACCCAGGAGCCCCTACAGCTGAGGTTGGGCCGATGGCCTCCCTCTCATCACAAGGGCTCCTTCTCAAACATTCCTCCAGGCAGCCCACTTTTTGGAGGGACAGAGTTTGTAAATTGAGATGTAACTTGTGTTTAGCTGGAATTCCAAATGGGAGGGCAGTGGCCCACATTCCCTCTCATTTGTAGTGTTTCCCGGCAGCCAGGAGCAAAGGGGCAGAGGCAAGCGAGTTCAAAGCCTAAGGCGGGAATGGCGAGGGCTCCGAGAGCTGGCCTTCTGCAGACCCCCTGTGCCTTACAGAGGGGGCAGAGCCCGATCTCCGACCTCTGGGGACTGGGAGGACCTCACTTCCCTGGGGTGCTTTGCGGGATGACCGTCTCAATTTAAAATACCTTATCCCATGCTCAGTCCGTATCGCCCAGTATGTCCCAACTCTGGGTTCAGAGAATATCCCCAGTAGAAGCTAGGCACAGACCAGAGACTTGCTGGCACAGGACGATGGCTGGGGGCTCGGAGGGGATGGCCAAGAAAAGGTGATTTTCCCGTTCTTGTTCAGGCCAGTGAGCAGAACCTAATGGAGCCGCGGTCAGATTCTTGGTTACCGTTCTGAAGGGCTCTTTCCATCATGTTCTGTTGGCGAGGGTGGGCGTGGTGTCAGAGCTCTCACTCCAAGTGGGCACTGGCATTCAATGGGCTTGTTCTTCATTGACTTTGCTGACAGCGCCTTTCTGATCTCTGGGGGTCTCGCGGGGGGAGGCGGGGACACAGCTGCCTTGGCTTGACTGGAGGTTGATTGCCTGGCATTCTGTTCATTTGTTACTTCATTTGATCGTCACCACAACCCTGCAAGGGAAGCATGATTCTCCTCTTACAGATCAGGGAAACTGAGGCTCCGAGGCCTGCGCCCTCTTGCCATCATGGCCTCGTGTGCAGTCGCTGGTAGAGCTGAGGCCCAAGCCTGTAAAGCCCCTTTCCCTTTCTGCTCACATCCCCATCATCGAGTCCCCACGGGGCCTCCCACACGGGCAGTGAGTATCCCTCTGGCCAGGGCGCCCCGGGACGTGCCTGGCCGCCACCACTGGAAAGATGAGGGCGAAGCCAGACTGAGGAGGTCGGCAAATTCTGTGCGGAGCAAACATCAGGCTTGCTCCGAGCCAGGAGCTGGGCTGAGTCCTAAGTTCAGGTCCCCCGTGGCCTCGGGTGGGTGTTTGCACGGGGTATGTTTGGGTTTGTGTTTCACGTTTATTCTTGAATTTTTATTTCAGGACATAACTTGGCAAGATGAGCACTCTGCCCCTTTCTCCTGGGAAACGAGGGTAAGTTGGATTAAATTTGGATTTGTTTGCCCTTTTAAAAGAGAATTGCGTGGTTCTCTCCTTTTCTTGCAGCACTTACTTGATGGACTCAGAAGGCAGAGGCCCCTCTGCCCGGCTGCCGGTGAAGGAGGACGGGAGGGGAGACAGTTGTGATGGCTAGGAGACCGGTGTCGGGTCGTGATGGGATTAAAGTGGTGGTCAGTACTGCCAGCCGGGGCCCCAAGGTGCCCTGGACCAGGGTCCCAGCCATCCTGGGGAAGCAGGGTCAGCCCGTCAGAGGCTTTCTCTGCTCCTTCCTCTGCCCCCCCAGCACTCAGCACCTTGGTGGGGGTGCTTCCTAAAGCAGAGCTTGGAGGGAAGCTTTTGGGGCGGGGGAGACCGCTGCTTTTATTTAAGATGAACTCAGAATGGCCAGGAAGTTGGGTAGGTGTGGGGGCGGAGAGACGCGGGGGCAGAGACCACACGTCAGATCTAGGGACATTCAGCTCTAAGGCGCCAGAGCCTGTGGTGAAAGGCATAGGGAAAGACTCTGCACCCTGTGGACTTGAAGGGCCGCGGGTCCCCATGGGCAGGTGTCAGCGAACACAGCCCGGTCGGGACGGCTAACTCCTGGTCACTTGTTTACTATCATTATCATCAATATCATTATTATTGATGATGATTATTGCCAGAGTTGCATAGCAGTATCAAGCTTAACTGATTTTAATTCATTTCCCCTAGCCTCTCTAGTTGCAAAGGAGCGAAAGGACCAAAAAGCAGTAAAGGAAAGAAGGGAAAAGACCAGGATTCTAGAACATTTGGTGCTGTGAGTTGGAGGGCTCATCCCATAATAGGTGATGAAGACAGCAGTGTGCCTGGAATAGGGCTTTGACCTGAGGTCAGATCAGGGCTTTGAAGCGCCACGCCTTGCGCTTGGTTTTCCGCTGAGCCCACATTGCTCGTCTCAGCAGAAGTGGGCATCCAGGGGGCCTGCAGAGACAGTGGGTCAGAGTGAGGGCAAAGCAGTGAGGGGTCTGCAAGACACCTGAGAGGCCCTCACATGGGGGCCTGTGCCTTAGAATGAAGTATTTGACCAGGTTCAGGTGGGTGAGGGCAGTGTTTGGTGAGCGACTGCTGATGGTGCCGAGTGACCCGAGCCATCCTGGGGACGGGGAAGAGCATGACGTGGTCCTCACAGGAGAACTGGGAGGCGTCAGTGCAGATGCACGTGTTCGTCTGGTGGGTGCGGATTCCTCCTGCCTCCCGTGTGCCGTCATGTGGGGTCCTGAACACCCTACAGTAAAGATGCAAACACCTCGTCGCGCACGTGTCATTTTTGTCTAGGTCTCTGCGGAGGCCGGGATGAGGAATGGTGTGCCTGGAAGCTGGGGTCTCCCTAGAGATCTGGACGCTGCTTGAAGGATATCAAGGAGCAGCCTGGAAATACAGGAGCCCCTACGACCAACAAGGAACCCCGTCCAGTCACACTGGAAGGGAAGCTGTGGGTGGGTAGCGAGAACATCAGCTCGCTGGCAGTCAGCCGGGGCCTCAGTCTCAGATGGGCTCCCCGGGGTAACTGAGAAGCACTAACCCTGCAGGTGATCCCTAGTGATAAGAGGCAGATAGACCCTCTGCAGGCTGGGACCGAACAGCCTGGGATGCAGTGACCCAGAAAGTGGCCCAGATTGTCCTGGACTGGGTCCTCTGTTTGATGATATCACAGTGATAAAGGCACAGAGGTCAAAAGAGTTAGAATGTCCTAAGTCCTAAATCCATCTTGCGCCCCCTGAGAATATCTGCTCTATTAAGAATTTACCTTGTGAAATGTTCCTTAATCTGCTATTTGCGAGATGGGACATTCCATCTATTATTAACTTGCTGCAGATGACATTCTGGGACAAGGATGGGCCGTGGCTGAGGCGGGTGCTGAGATGGGGCTCAGCTGCTCAGGGCCAGCCTGGGCCCAGGTGTCTCGAGAACGAGGACAGCTAACAGGATCAAGGATCACACCTGTGCTGGTGCTAAGTGTCCACAGTTGTGAGCCGAGTCCCTTAGGAACCTGGTTGGGAAGCCTCCAGAAGTTAATATGTGCTGCCCACTTAGCAGAGCACCAGCTTGCTTCCCCGTCCAGCAGGCTCACTCCGGCCCCTCACCTTTTAGTTTGATCCCTTGAGGTTGGACTTACATGATAGGGTGTTAGAACCTTGTAGAGGCAAAATAGCATTCCAGAGAGCAGAGAGGCTTGTCCCTGCTCTGTCTTCATAAGTCAGGGTCGAGTTCTAGAAAGACCCCCCTCCCCAGCCTTAACTCGGAGTGCCCTGCCTCCCTGGCTCTGTCATGCTCTGCCTGGGGACCTCCAGACTGGTGAGAACCTCTTATGAGAGCTGCAAACAGAAGTGGCTCTAGGCAGGGCACAGCAGCCCTGATCTCCTGGTGCAGAATTCGGGGCTTGGACACGGGTTCTTGCTCTTCCTCATTTGACGCCTTCTTCTCTCCGTCAGTTATCTGTTGATGCATAGCAAACCACCCCACAGCTTCATGGACCAAAGCAGACGTTTATTTGCCCACGATGCTGGGGCTCAGCAGTGTGGGCAGGGCTCAGTGGCTGTTCTCCCGTTGGCCTTGGCCGGGATGGCTCCCCTGTCATCTGACAGCCGTCTGGTGGGAGCTGGCCTCTCTAGGATAACCTTCCTTCTGGGTGCACCTGGGGCTGGGTGTCGCCGGGACCCTGAGTTGCCAGCGAGCCAGCCTGGGCGTCTTCACGTGGTGGTGGAGGAGTCCCCTGGGGGCAAGGGCAGAAGCCTACAGGGCCTCTTGAAGCTTAGGCTGGGAAATCACCCCGTGTCACTCCTGCTTTGTTCCGCTGATCATATCGAGGCACGGTCCAGCCTGGATTCAAGGTGTGAGGGAATAAATCCGAGCTCTTGCTGGTGAGTTGCAGAGAATTTGTAGCAGTTCATTTATTTAAACAATTTTTGAATTTGAGTGTAGTTGACATGTAGGCGTTTTTCAACTAGGATTTTATACCCTGGCAGCCGTGACACTGGGTCCTTTCATTCAATTGTTGATCCATTATCTATTTTTTTGTTTTTAATTGTAAATTACACATAAAATTTACCATCTTAGCTGTTTTTTGGTGGACAGTTCCATGGTATCAACTACGCTCACATTGTTGTTCAACTATCACCACCCTCTATCCACAGAATTCTTTGTCTTGCAAAACTGAGTCTCTGTCTGCTTTAAACAGCTTCCCCCTCCCTCCCGCAGCCCTGGGTAGCCTCCCTTCTCCAATCAGTCTCTATGACATCATTCATCGATTTTTCAGAAATTCAGTGGACATTTATAATACACCCAGTCTTTGTCCGATGTTCTGCTTAAGGCTCAGAGATGAGTAAACACTTCTGCACTCGAAAAAGAGTCCAGTGAGTGGATGGCTTCACTTGGTGGCAAAACTCATGCAGGAGAAAAGCTTCCGCAACACATTCCTTCCGTCATTTTTCCCCAAGCCCATTAAACGTATGTATATACGTGCTGGTAGATACAGGCTCCTGCCTTCCTCCGTCTGTTCAGCGGGGCGGGGCTCCATCCCAGGACCCTGAGATCATGACCTGAGCCAAAATCAAGAGTCAGGTGCTTAACCCACTGAGGCAGCCAGGTGCCCCAGTTCATCAGACGGTCAGTGAATGCCAGCTAAGTGCCCAGCTCTTCCTCTGCTCTGACTTCTTAGCCCCTGATGGATGAACTGAGGCCAGGGTATGCCTGACCCAAGGTCATGGCTGTTGGCAGAACTGAGAATGCCAGGGATTTGGGGGTGCTTGGCCGACTGTCGTACCTCTCTGTGGACTCCTCCCTTTAGGCCAGCCCACGGTGGTTCCACCTATAGAGACTGAGCTGGCCCTGTGCGTGGGACCTGGGGTCACTGCACCAGTGAAACGCAGCTGTGATCAGGAGAGCCCGTGAGGGCTGTGCAAGTGCCAGAAGGTCTGTAACAGCCGCTCACCCACCTCTCCGAATAGTGCTTCGTCTTGCAGCCCATCCTGCCCACCTGTGTCACCTCCTTCTGAGGTTGACCTGCCCAGAGCCCCTGCCTCTCTGCCCTCTTCCATCATGGAAGCTGGGGTGAGTGGTGGTCCTCTTTCCCGCTCATCGATCAGCTTGGGGGGTGAGCTGGTTGGGGGGGTGCCTGTGGGCCCCCACGGTGGATTCCTCTCTCATGCTACTGCTGTTTCAAGAGGAAAGAGCTTAGCGCTTGGAATGCTCCAGAGAGGGAGGCAGGGAGCAGAGAAGATTCTTGACATTCCCCAGTGGGTCTGGGCTGGGGAATTTAGAGGAGATGCCTGCAGAGGCAGGTCAGGCCCTGGCGCTCGCTGGGTCACTGGACTCTAGGGACAACCCCCCCTCCCCCACACACACTGTGCCTCCCCTTTCCCTGCCCCTGCCCAGGCTGTCTGGCTTCTTTCTGTGTATCTTGGTCCTCCTCCCAGTGTGCACTGCCTATCTGGGGTTGGTAAGTTGGCTTGTGGGGATCAGTTCCTTGATTCCTTTCGTATCAGAAGGTCTCTGAGGGCCAGTATGGACCATTTCCAGAGTAGGGAGGCCTTCCAGCTCTTTCCTTGGGAAGGAGAGTAAGCATTTAGGAGCCTTTGTGCTGAGTTTTTGAAAAGTCAGTGAACGATGTTGCACGTCCTGTGCACTGTGCCCTGAGTCAGGCATTGGCACACACATTGAATTCTTCCAGCCCTGGGAGGTCAGTGTCTGTTCCTGCTGTGGGTCAGCATTCCCGGAGGAGCTCAGAGAAGACAGTAACTGGCAGGCAGCTTGAATCAACGGAGAGTGGAGCACGGCTCTGCTGGGCTTGCATGAAGGGCATTCTGTCAGGATGTTCTGTGCATAGGGGAGGCCCTGGCCTCCATCCTGTGGCTCTGCTTGGCTGTCCCTCCTCACCGCCTGCCAGAGTTGGAGAAGCATGGTCACATAGAGCCGCCCTGTGCCCCCCGTCATAGCCTAAGTCCTTGCGGTCTCCCGGCCTTCCTCACCAAGGCCCTCCATCTCTGGCCAGCAGTCAGGTCTCCCTCCTCCTTCCCCCCCACCCTCTGTGCTGTCCCTAGCTCACCTTCCTGAGACCCAGAGCTGATCCCTGTGGTGCTCTGACCTTTCCCGGGTCTCCGAGTGTGGAGTGATGTGTCTGTTCCCTCAGCCCAGAGGCCCCAGCCCTGTGCCTGTGGCCCCGGGGGTCTTTCCTGCTGTTGTGTCCTGCGCCCCTCAGCCCCGTCCCCCAGGCACTGTGCTCTCCTGCCTCAGTGCCTTTGCTCAGCCCCCACCCCAACCATTCGTGAAGGTCCGGCCTGTCCTCCAGACTCGCTGCAAACTCAGGTTCTTACGATTCTCCCCATCATAGTGGTGAGCGGCTCCCATGCCCCCCATCTGTGCTGAGCACCTTTGGTGCCTTCCCCCATGTGAGCCTCCCTACAGCCCCGTTTTACAGACAAGGAAATCAAGGCATAAAGTAAGGGGTGTGGACTAGACATCCGGGCCCTTGTGCATAAGCTGTGTTGTAGCTCCCACGCCGCCTCTTAGACGAAAACGTGGCATTGCTGTTGTCCCCGTGAGAGGACAAGCCCCTGGAGGGCAGAGGCCACCGTATAACTTCGGCCCCTGGGCCCCTATGCACCCACCATCTGTTGGGCGTCAGTTGGCTTTTCCCCAGGCTCACTCTGCCCGACATATGGGCACTGTGGACCGGAGCAGGATTCGTCCACGTGTCTGTAGGTCCCCTTGCTCCCTGGGAAAAGTATAGGAGGATGTTACTTAGCCCCTGGTCCAAGCCTGTGCCTTGGGATTTGGGGTGGGGAGTCCACCGGGCCTGCCGCCCCCCGCTTGCCTCCAGGGTCTGACATTCCCAGTGTCTGGTGGCCAAGTCACGCTGTGTCTTTCCTGTCGGACTGCCACTTCTACTAGTTTTGTGACTGAAAGTTTTGCATATCTTCCCCTTCTCTTCCTTCTCTGGAGGAAGAGGTGGGGAGACAAGATGCTAAATGGTTTGTGGATTTATTCAGATTTGCTCCAGTAAACTATTATATTTCCTGACAACGTTTCTGCAGGCTTTGTCTCAACAATTTAGATCTGTTGGACGCTGCCAAGCCAAACAGTTAGTTTTGGCTGCGTGCACTCCGCCTTTGCTGAAATATTACACATTCCTCTCCAGTGAGTGGGGTGTAAAAATAGATACTGGGTTCAGTTGTGGTCTTTCTGTTTTTAGAACGGACGTGGCCAGCTGAGACCCAGTTCCCCACATGGGGTGACTGACGCCCCGTCCCGGCTTGGCTGGACGAAATCCCCCTGCGCCTCTGCCCTAGGGCTTCAGCTAGTGCTGGGGACGTTGGGGGTGGGCTGTCACCACGACTCCCCCATGTCCTGGCTCAAGGATGGCGTGAGACCGCAGAGTCGGGTCCCCCCACCCTGACTTCCTCTCTGCACCCGGGGCGGCCGAGCTGGAGTCGTTGGCCCTCCGCTGCTCCTCACACACAGCGTCCTGCTGCTGGGCCCCGGCTCAGTGCTGCTCCGCGCTGGGGGACGGGGCTGGCAGCACCTCCCTTCCCAGCAGCGCTTTTGGCCTTCTTTCCAGAAGTAAGAAAATGGGCTCTGGAACTTCATTGTCTTTCCACTTTGCAGTGCTCATCGCAGGGTCCAGAAGTGGCCCCCCTGTTAGACCTTGTCAGTTCCGTGAGGCAGGGGTGTCCTCGTCTCGCTCACTGACCAATTATTCCAGAGTCCGAAAGGGCACCACTCACACCCATCCTGCAGGTCCTCTGATATGCCGTGACCTTCAAAGGCATGGTGGGGGGCGGGGGGGACAGAGTCCCCAGCAGTCCCAAACAGCAGGCTCTGGGAGAGTCCACAGGACAGGACAGGACAGTGGCTCGGTAATAATACTTGTGGGGAGCTTTGCAGCCTGGACTTCGTGGCCTGACGCTGGGCACTCAGCATGGGGGCTCCGGACTAGCATTCCCCCGGCTCTGCTGTTCCGGCGTAGATACTGCCTACAGCTCCGGGCAGCAGGTGCCACAGCCCCGGGCCAGAGGAGCCGGAGCCCGGGGGACCCCACTGGGAGTATTGCTGACGCCTCACGCACGACTGAGGAGAAGAGCGAAGTAGCTTGTGTTTACTGAGCACTTACTATGCACCAGGCGCTGGACTAAGACGCAAACCCTGAGGGGCATCTGTTTGTTTAATCTTTCTGGCAGTCTAGCAAGGCAAGAATGGTTGTTTCCCCCCTTTTACCGAAAAAGACAAAAGCCCAGGTTCTGGGTTAGGTGGCTGGTGGGTGGTTTTGCCGTTTACTGAGGAGGAGCGGGTTGGAGGGCAGGTGACCGCTTTGGGACAGGGGGGTGGGCAGTGCGTGTCAGCGTTCCGGTTGGGTGTCTGGTAGCAGGGGGAAGCATGGCTCGCAGGAGCAGCCCTGGGAGCCCTGGTCTGGGGGAGCAGCGGGGTGGCCGGCAGGGAGGAAACCTGGAGGGGCAAGTCGCTGGAGAGAAAAGCAGTAACGCCTCCTTTGAAATGGCCTGTGGGGCTGAAATGGAAGGTGCCCCTTGTCTAGGACCTGCCAGACTCCACGTCTTTGAAGATGAGTCGGAGGCCCTGTTCCCCCTGTCTGGAGCCACCTTGGCAGCTAACCCCCAGGGCAGAATGGGTGATCCCAGAGGGGGGCACAGTCCTGGGAGGAATGGCCTTGTTCTCCCCCAGACGCTGCTCCGCTCGTTTTGCTGGAGTTCCTGGTTTGGAGCTGAGTGAGACGAGATCTAGATGAGGGGAGAGAGACCCTTTGCTCCTTTGCTCTTTTCCACCCTGCCCCGTCCCAACAGGCGTGTGTTTGGAATACAAATGACGGACCCTTTTCCTGCTGGGTGAAGACCCAGCACTGGTGCTGCTGATCAGGGAGGACTGTGTTTGAGAAGGAGAGCGTAGTCCTATTTTCTTTGCAAAATTAAAAACAACGTATATCCAGGGAAAAAGGCTTCGAAGCAAATGTGCTGGAACTTTTTTTCTTCTCTAAGTTGTTTTCCCCATTTCACCCCAAAGTTCCCAAACCAAGTAGCCACTAATGTCAGCATAGCTGTCTCCTCTAACCGGACGACACTGTCCCCTGAGATTTGCCACTTTGTCTCTGATTGCCCAAGGAGCCTCGGCACAGCATCCTTCATTTTGGTCTGTTCAAGGCTGTTGAGTCCAGCCAGTGCTGTTTGGGGGCCCTGCCAGTGATGGCCTGAAGCAGCCTGGGAACCACTGGGACCGCCTCCTCTCTGCAGCGTCCCTGGCTCGGTCCATGGCTGCCCTCCACGTACACAAGTGCTCAGCCTAGCCTTCCAGAGGCTTCTGAGCAGAGATCCCACTGGAGAAATTGCTGATCCTAAAAAAGCCTGGGGCTTGATGAAGTGCTCAGTTTTAAGTGCCTTCCTTACTCTGCAATTTCCAGATCAAAGTCAACTCTTGTTCTAAGCCTTGGTCTCCACTCCTGAGGTATCTTTAGCAACTTGCTTATTTAAAGAAAATGTCATCTCTATGCCCACAGTCTCGCTGTATTCTGTTGTGGAATCCGGAAATATACAGAGTACTTCGAGTGGTTTGTTCAGAAACAGCCTTTTAAAAATCAAATGAGATCATGATTGCACTTACCAGAATCCTGCCACGTTCGAGGCGTTCTGGTGTTTATGTGGATGTCATCCCTGCTGGCAGGTGGCTTTTATACGCGGCGTGGTGCCCAGCACAGCTTCAGGCCTAGAATGGGGGGATCCAGGTGGACATCAGCGGCACCTGATGGGCTGGTGACCTGGGACCGTTTGCTTGAATTGCTCCAGATCTCCGTTTGCTCATTTGTAAGAGTGAACGTTTTTTTTTAAAACCCAGCCCGAAGAGAAGTGAAAGTGCCCGACACGTGAGATGCGCTCAGGGTGCCGCAGTGGGCGGAGCTACAGCTTCCACGTCTTCTCCCTACGACAGCAAGCGGCCTGTGCCCAGGACTTGAACTTAGCGCCTCGTGCTCCCATCGCACCTCCTCTTCTGAGCCTTGAGGAGAGACCTCTGGCCGTCAGGGTCCGGGCTTGAGGAGAAGTCTCAGGCTGAGAGCACGTGCCGCCCTCTGGGTTCAGGGCCTGCAGGCGGCTCGGGAAAAGGAATGTTCTCATCCTCCCCTAATGAACGTGTCCGTGCCCATTGGTGAGAGTCTGGGCGAGCGCTCTGTGTAAAACCGAGCGAAGGAATACGTACTGAAGTCATGAAGAACCGTGTTTTGTGTGTTAAGTTAGCACAGTTTGTGAATTCTACTGTTTCTGCGTGGAAGCAGTAACTAGAAATACACTTTGCTGTGTCACTGGTGGTGTTAGAAATTGGGGTTCCGGAAAACAGGTCGGCCGGTCTGCATCTAGAACCATAAAAAAGGAAAGGTTTAAAGCTTTTGCATTTTGATATTTCACTTCTGGAAAGGTATCTGAAGAAATTAGTTCCATGTGGGGAAGTGCTGCGTGCATGAGGACGGTGGCGGCAACCTGAATGAGAAGTAGCCGATTGTGCGTTAGGAATCAGTGGTTAAGGAGCTGGTGGGACAGCTCCTCCATGAAATAGCTTGTACCCAGGACAGATAATGGATCTAAACACCACGGATGGTGCTTATGATTAAGCGAAAAAAACAATACCCCAAGTCATTTATTGACTTATTTGGTTTTTTAGAGGGGGAGGGAGGAGTGGAGGGAGAGAGAGAACCTTAAGCAGACTCCACACCCAGCGTGGAGATTAACGCAGGGCTGGTCTCACAATCCCGAGATCATGACCTGAGCCAAAATCAAGGGTTGGATCCTCAAACGACTGCGCCACTGAGGCGCCCCAACAATACCCCAAATTATATGCCTAACAGAATCGCAACCTCTTAAAATACACGTATGAAAACAGCGACACAAAAATACGAAACGTAGTGGTTACGGAAGCAGGAAAGCTTACAAATGACTTCTTTTCTAATTCCCAAACCCTCTGTATTACAGTTTTATTACTTTTATTTAAAAAAGAAAAAGAAGGGGGTCTGAGGGAGAAGTAGAGAGGAAGAGAGGCACATTCAAGATGGATTGTAGAAATGGTGGAGGCCACACATCGCTTGCCACGCAGAGCCTGGGAGGCCGCATGCCCCAGTGTGTTGTGTGGGGCCACGGGGGCTGAGGTGTCCTTCCCTCTCCTGCTGTGTCCTCCAGGACAGCACTGGCGTCGTTCAAGGTCGCTGCACTGAGCAGCCTCGGATCAAGCAATGCATTTCTGGGACACTGAGGCGCAGTGTGGGCCCTGTGGTCTCTGGTGGGTGATGGCATCCGAGCTTATGGGACTGGGTTCGAGGTCAGAGCTGCAGAGCCCCACTGAGCGGGAGCGTCTCCCCTGAGGACCCTTCCGCAGGACACACTGTCTCGCCCGGCCCATGCTGCCATAACAAAGGCCACAGATGGGGGAGGGGGGTTTAAACAACAGACATTCATTTCTCATGTTTGTGGAGGCTGGAAGGTCCGGGTGCCAGTGTGGTGGGGTTCCCGGCTGGCAGACGGCCTCCTCCTGACCGTGTTCTTGGATGGTGGGAGAGAGATCGTTGCTCTTGTGTCTCTTCTTTACAAGGACGCTGATCCCATCGTGGTGGCCCCACTCTCATGACCTGATCATATCCCAGAGGCCTCACCTCCTCATACATCACTTTGGAAGTTAGGGCCTCTGCATGTGAATTCGAGGGCCACACAGACATGCAGTCCGTAGCAGCTGTGAAGATGGCGTGTCAGGCAGGGGTGGGTGGGCTGGGTCCCCGTGGCTGTTTGGTCCGGGAAAGCGGGCTCTGGCTCTGTTGGTTTCTTTCACCTTTGTCCACCACCCACCACCGTAGGTGGGGAGTGACAAGCCTGGGTGCTGGGGCTGGGTGCTGACGCTTGCTGTGGGGTGCACCTTCTTCATCGTCTTTGGGGAGGCGGTCACTGCCAGGAGCCCCTCCTCTGGAAGGCACTGGATTCCCCTGTGAGGAGACAAGTGGGTGTTCTGCTCACCAGGCAGAGACCAGAGTCCTCAGCGAGTCAGAGGCTCTGTGCTGTTGGTGGTGTGAAGTGTGGCCTGGCCTTGGTGTCCGTGCTTGTGCCGGGGTGGGTGTGCAGACGGCCCCGTGCTGAAGATAAGCCCTCAGGACAGAGAGTTGCAGCAAATGGATGACAGCCAGCATTACTGTTGGCGGGCGGGCGGAGGGGTGAGCTGGCACGCCCGTTGCGGGGACCATAAGCCTTATTCTTTTCTCCCCTCCATGTCCCTGCTGTAGAGTCAGATGGAGTTCAGTGTCTGTTCCTTATCCATCCAAGAGCCGGCCAGCGGCACGGCCAACGAGCCGAGACAGCTGTCGAAAGCCTCCCAGGGCTCACAGGCCCTCCGGTCCACCCAAGGCGGCAAGTCCTCCAGCCTGGACGCCCTGGGTCCTGCCCGGAAGGAAGAGGAAGCTTCCTTCTGGAAGATCAATGCAGAGCGGTCCCGGGGAGAGGGGCCTGAAGCCGAGTTCCAGTCTCTGACCCCCAGCCAGATCAAGTCCATGGAGAAAGGTGAAAAGGTCCTGCCTGCCTGTTATCGGCAGGACCCTGCCCTGAAGGACAGGGAGGCCAAGGTGGAAAGGCCCAGCAACCTCCGCCAGGAGCAGCGCATCCTTCCCTGCGTCAGCATCGAGCACGAGAGACCCCAGCCTGTCCAGGCCTGCACCAGCACGGTGAAGGAAGCCACCCCGTCCGAGCCCGTGGGGAAGCTGTCCTCTCCCGAGGACCGGCAGGAGGACGTGGAGGACGCGGAGGACACTCTGTTCTCGGAACCCATGCCGACACAGGTGGGTGACCCCTCCCTCCAGGAGTGAGCCAGGGAGACCTCCGACAGGATGGGTGGGCCACAGATGCCCTCTCTTTCTTCTTCCCCTTTTTCCTCCTGCCCGTTCCTTGGGGCGACTTCAGGGATCAGGAGAGCTGGGCTGTTACTCAGCTCAGCAACTGACACATACGCAAGGAGACGTGTCTCATGGGTCCATCTGGGTGCCATGACTTGTTTCACTGCTACACGTAGATGTTGCGGATGCCCGCTGCTCTTCCCCAGCTGTGTGAGGGCAGGTAAGGGAGGGCCGGCAGCGGGGCAGTGAGCACAGGAACTCACAGGGAGAGGGTGGTCAGTGTGGTAAGGATTTGGATACCCGCTCAACTGACCGGTCCGTCTGTGAAGTCGGGCTGGGGTGTTGGGAGGAAGGAAGCAGGCAGGACCGCCGAGCCTCTACCAAGAGCAGCCGTGCTCGTTCTCAGGGACCAGAGGAAACTCTGGCTTCAAGGAGTGATTGGCAGCTACTCAGTTCCAAACAGGATAGCATTACGTGTCTGGGGAGGAATCCTAAGAAAGGAGTTCTTTTTGGGGGGAAGCAAAAAAGATCTGAGAGATTCGCTGGTTGAGGAGGAATGCAACCTGAAGAAAGGGACAATGCCGGAGAATAGGGGAGCAGCTTCTGAGTGTTTCCCCATTTCTTTGTGGGAGCCTTGAGCGTTGTCTGTACCAGTTGGTCTGCGTTGCTTAAGAGATTGACAGTGAAGAGAAGATGAAGTGTTTGGTTATGACTTTAAGTGGATCCAGTGTTGGAGGATTGCACAAAAACAAAAAAAATAAAATAAACCAACCCAAAGTCATCATAGGTTTTGAGACATTGCTTTATGATGAACAAAGCAATAGTTTGGATATAGGCGTGTCTGAGCACCATTCCTGGGGGAAAATCGTGGATTGCTCTTGCACCTGGGTGAGAACATAAACAAGGTCTGTGTCCCGTCCATGTTATAGATGGACAGCACTTCCCAGAGCATTCATGCTTCCTGGCATTCAGACATTTTCTGCATGGGTGGGAGTGCTTGCTGAGTCCCGAGGTGGGGAGGGAAGGAGGGATGGAAAAGGGCCACCTGCTCACAAATGAGGATGGCCAGAGGGAGGAAAAGAGGGGTCTTTAGGATGGGGTCTGGGTTTTGGAGCCTGGGGAAGTTACCTATTGGCAAGGCAAGCTGGCACATTTGAGGGGCACCCCCGTCACTCCTCTGTGTGTGTCTTGCTGGTTTTCTCCACGTTAGCACCATTCAGACTCTTTGGCTGTCCTTTTTTTCCCCTTTCTTTTAACATATATTTTAAAAAAATGTGTGTTGTGGTTAAATATACATAACATAAAATGTGAATATTGAGTATGCAGCCCTGTGGTATTAGATCCTTTCACAGTGTTATGTAGCCGTCACCACTGTCCACAGAACTGTTTCATCTTGAAAAATGAAACTCTGTACCCATTAAACAACTGCCTGTTCCCTCCTCCCCCCTGCCCCTGGCAGCCACCATTCTACTTGATACTTCTGTGAATTTGATGCTCTTAGTATCTCATCTAAGTATAATCATAACAGTATCCATCTTTCTGTGTCTGGCTTATCTCACTCAGTGTAATGTCCTCAAGGTTCATCCACATGGTAGCATATGGCAGAATGTCCTTCCTTTTCAAGGCTGAATAATATTCCACTGCATGGATTTACCACATTTTGTTTATTGGTCCATCTGTTGATGGCCACGTGGGTGGCTGCCACCTCCTGGCTACAGTGAACAACGCTGCTGTGAGCACAGCTGAACAGATATCAGTTTGAATCCCTGCTTTCCATTCTTTGGGATATACAGCTAGAAGAGGAACGGAGGGAGGGATCACATGGTGATTCTGTGTCTAACTTTTTGAGGAACTGCCATACTGTTTCCAGCAGTGGTGGTGCCATCTTACGTTCCCTCAGCGCGCTGGAGGGCCATTTCTCCACATCCTGCCAACGCTGGTTTTCTTTCTTCTTTGACCACAGCCATCCCAGTGCTGGGAGATGGTACCTATAGGTATCATCGTGGTTTTGATTTGCATGTCTCCATTGGTTAGAGATGTTAAGTTGACTGTCTTTTCATGTTGTTTATTGGCCACTTGTACATCCTTTCTGGAGAAATGTCTGTTCGGATCCCTCATCCGGTTTTAACAGTTGAGTTTTGTGTTGAGCTGTGGTCATCATCTGGGCATTTCCTGGAATGGGGTTCCAGGTGCTTCCACTCCTCTCTCAGCAGATGACCTCGTGAGTTGTCCTCCTGAAGAAGGGGAGCCCTGTGACAGGAGCTCCATCTACCCTCCATCAGCGGCCCCTCATCTTTCCAGCCTGTACTCCCCGGTGTACCCATCATCTCCAGCCAGGGCTTTTGGCGCCTCCCTGTCCTGCCGGCGGTGGCCCCCTTCCCCGTCTTTGCTCTCTTCTGTGTCTCTAACCTTCCCACCCACCTGCTCCTTCTTACAGACCTGCCAGGCTCGCCGCTGTGCCTCCCTGGTGGTCTTTCTCTGATACTTGGCACCTGGGTCTTCCTCTGAAGGAAGCTTTTATATAAAACACGTGACAGTCCTAATTGTAAAGAGACGCAGGAAAGTGTGTAGAGGGAGTGGGCAGTCAGCACATGAAATCCTCTGAGAGAACGGATTTCTGGGTGCAAAGCAGAGTCAAATGCCAACCTCAATGAAGAAACGGGTAGGAAAGCAGAGAGAGGACCACTTGCCTGAATTCGTTTGGGTTTTCCTGTTGTGGCTCACTTTGCGTCAGTGTCAGATGCAGCCACACCAGGCCTGAGACAAGCTTCGAGGGAACTTGCTTTAGTCTGTTGGTGTCATTGTCTCCACGGAAGCGTTTTTGCCATTTGCCAGCTCCCTGGAAGGTGTGGCGTCAAAGCGTCCTTCCCGAAGGCTGCAGCCCGCCAGGTGGATACGTGTGCCTGTGTGAGAGAGCATCCGAAGGACTGTCGTTGTCATTTGTTCTCTTATTCCACGATGCCTGCATTTCAACATGCCTGTCCATGCACAGATAGAAAAGACACATTTTTCTCCTTTTCTCTGTGAGCTGCTTACAGACCTGCCTGGGGACAGAGCGGGGAAAGCGCTGGATCCTGGCAGAGTGTGGCTCACATGGAAGTCTTTCATTTTCTGGTTCCCAGCACTGAGGCAAATTGAGGTCAGGGAGCCTCTGACATGGAGGCGTGCTATTTCATTTGGGTCAATTTAAATGAGATGCTGTTTTTAGATTATGCACAGCTTAAAAAAAAAAAAAAGAAAAAGAAACCTGTGTCTTACTTTGGTGTTTATGTCCCTTCTGCAGGTCACCTCGAGTAATGTCGTCTTGAAGACAGGATTCGATTTTCTGGACAACTGGTAAAATGTGTTAGACCAAAAAAAAGATAATAAAACCAAGAACCCCTAAGTGTTTTCCAAAGTGGTGTGGCGGAGGAGGATAAAACGGGCAATATTTCCCTGTGTATTTTCCTGGTTTCTGTACACTTTTTTCTTAATCATTTGGAAACTGGTAAATATTGCCTTGTCCAGATTTCCAGATGTTTCTGTTTTTGGTAAGGCCAGATATATATGCTATTTTCAATGATTTGATAACAGAAGTTTTGCATTTGGAATTTTTTAAGACTGTTAAGGAATTCCGTCGATCTTATACATAAAGCTTCTGTTCCCAGTTCCACCCAATTTCCCCCCCACTCAGAGAAGGAGTTTTCTCATTGTGTCACAAAAATCGTAAAAGTGATTTCCATCTCTTTCTCCTTTAGCCTCTCCCCTTTTATTAATCGGGTGACCTTTGTTGGGTGGCTGTTGGTGATGTCCGCAGCCATGGTGGCATGAGTATGCTGGCTGGCTGTGACCACAGAGAGGTGACAGCCCCCTCCCCCCCAGTTCCCACCCAACGTTCCCAGCTGTCCAGGGCTTCCTGAAGCCACCCTTCTTGCATCGTGTGCCAGCCTCCACCCTCACGATGTTTCCAGGAAACAGACTGTTGGCACATAGCAGAGATGCTCTTTAAGCAGCCCTGATACATACTCAAACTATTCATCATTGTTTAAGAAGAGTTGCATGTTTAAAAGTTTTGTATTAACTTTTCATTATTTTGTATCTAGATTTAGACGTTGTAGGGCTAACACTTTTCTTGGGTGTGTACTGGTTTCTTTTTGGAAGTTCTTTGCTACTTACGTGGCCTGGTGGATGTTCCATGTCCTGGGCATCTGCAGGAGGAAAGGCAGATGGCAGGTGTTGGAGGACGGGGCTTTTCTGATTAGTTGTGTTAGAACCTTCCAGCATGAGACTGGCGGGGGCAGTGGACTCCTTCATCCGAGGACTGGTGAGACTCTCTGGATGGACCTCCCCCCGCATTCCTGACGACCAGTGCAAGAGTCAAGTTTCTGCAGCGCCCCGCAGCGCCCCCTGGAGACCCTTGTGGTCATAGCAATGGCCTCTCTGGGAGCGAGACTTTGCTACCCCCTGCTGCTTAGGTGGAGGCAGCCCCCAGGGTGCCCAGGGGAGCAAGGTGGCCCATGCCCCCGAGGTGGGTGGGGCAGGGTGAGGAGGAGCGTGGGCCTTCACCCTTCCCACCCTGACCAGTGGCTCTGAGCTGCGTGAGCCTGCCGGACATGCCCGAGTGTGATCTCCACATTGCCTCTCACTGTGTTCTCCGCACCCGAAGCCTTAACCCCTGGGAGTCTGGCCAGTGAGCGCCTAGTTTCAGTATCAAAGTGTGTCTCTTTAAAAATGCATTTCTGTTTCGTACAACTTTCTTAAGTGATTTCCAGAATATCTTATCTGGCTCCAAGGTAAAGCATATGGCAACTTTTTTTTTTTTTTTTTTCTGGAAAACATTTCTGCCAAAGTTGTGGCCTAGCCAACTTTTGATTTGGTTTCTGCCAATTGCATTATGTCCCTAAACCTCATTTGGCCCTTTAGGGTTGTGGATATGACCTTCCTGCTTTGGTGACTGACTGTATTATGGCAAATATAGCTTCCTCTTGTACCATTTAAGGATGGTTGAAACATGCCAGGGAAAAAAGGTGTCCTGCATGGTGGGGAAGGAAAAGGGAAATCCCAGCTGGCACAGCACGGCCAGGTGCCGGCCCCTAGGGTCAGCCGCGGAGCCTCTGAGCCAGGCTTACCACCTGCCTCCGCTTCCAGCCTGGAGGGCAGTGGCCTGTTTTAGAACCCATGCTTGAAAACAGCGTTCCGTAAAAGAGAGAGAGACGTACAGGTGTGAGTTTGTGTTCCTTGGTGCTGATGAGCAGGGAGGACTGAACTACATCTGGGAACAGTTAGCCCAAGGTGATCTGTCTGTTCTCTGGGGAGATGATTCTGATTTCTTGACAACTTTCTCACAAAGCCCAGCTATTCCTTTCATGTTCTCCAGGGAGCTGGGGGCTGTGGGGATGGTTGAAAGCCTCTGCCTGCTCTAATGCCACCTGTGATCCTCTACTCAGAGGTGTTCACTTATCACTTACGACAGCATTTAAAGTTTTGTAATAGACAGCCTCCTGAGATGAAATGTAATGTCAAAACTTGGGAAATCCTAGAGTTGTGTTGCTTGGCCCTGCTTTCAGAAGTAAGGGAGGGACGAGAGGGAGAAGTGAAGGCCTGTAGGACACAGGCTGGTGGGTGTCCATCGCCTGACCCGCAGATCGCCTCTCTCAACCCCGGGCGGTCTGTGTAAAAACGGTTCCAGCCCTGCCCTCGGGGGAATTTAGGTTGGGTGTATCCAAGTACAGACAAACGAAGTTCTTAGGTTTGCCACCTTCCCTCCTCCCCACCATGGATCAGGGTGGAATTTCTAGAACCAGAAATTTGTATTTATTATTTTAAAAATACACACTTTTCAACTGAAGCCTGTGTTTGGTTTTGGGTGTCTCCCCCACCCCACCCCCATTCTGTGCACCGGGGGTTCAGCTCAAGGATCTAGTGTCTTGCTTTGGGTGACTGTGTTTTGCAAACTCTGCCCCAGGAACTCAGAAAACAGTTTCAGTTCTTTCACTTGGTGATCCCTACCCCGCTCTCTGGGTTTGGGAGTGCTTCCCACTTGGGGACAGCTGGGGTCTGTCACCCAGCCCTGGCTGCGTTGCACCCTACGGGGATGTCAGAGCCACCTCCCTTTCTTTGCGCCTCCCTTTCTTTGATACACGTTTTCAAAAAAAATGAAACATTCTTACTGATGACTTGTAACTTGATTGTATTTTATATTAATAGCCTTTAATAAAGCCATTGAAAATACGCTAGTTGTGTCTATTTGGGGCTTCTACTAGAGTCGGGAAGCCCATCAGGGTGATTGCTGTTGAGCACAGAAGAGGATTTGTACTAGTTATGCAAGTGTGAAACCTCGTCCGGAAGCCTGCTGTGCTCAGACCTGACTCGGCGCCCCCTGCAGGTTAGCGGGAGGTGGTGGCCCAGGTGCACGCGGCCCCTTGCAGAAGAGGTGGGAGGGATCCTGGAGGGCTCCTCTGCAGCCCTCTGGTGACGCGAAAGCCATGGCACTTCTTCCCAGAGACAAGCTTATCGCATCTAGTGACTGACTCAGAAGAGCAGATGCGATCTCCCCGGAAGCTTTCACCTGGAATCTGGATGAAGTGGATTTTTCTAGAAAGAAGTACAAGCTTAAGCATGGCTGGTCAGTCCCCTTCCATCCGTTAGAGTGTGGGTGGTAAGTTACCAACCACAGATCGAAGGGAATTTTTATGTCGATTTTCCATATCAAAAAAGCTCTTAAAACTAATACCCCTCAGGAAAATAGTGGTTCAGGCCGACAGACTCCTCCCAACTTCTCAGCCTGCGCAGTGGGCCTTGCTGCCTTGGGCACTGCAGATTCCTCGGTGAGCAAGTGACTGGACGTGTGGACGTGCTGGTGTGCAGTGTTGTGACGAGGGTTCTGAGGCCACAAGCATTTGGACGTTATGAGAGGAGGCAGACTAGCTCCCAAGCTCATAGGTTTGACAACATATGGTCGCTCAGTATGTGGTACAAATGCACGTGTACATCTGGCTGCATAAAGTTTCTGTGCGAGAAGGAGCCATCAACCTAGAGGCAAAATCTGCCTGGGTGCATTATGCACCCAGGAAGGAAGATGTTGAGTCTGGGGGGACAAGATTACCCTCTGTTGTGGGGTGGGGGTATTCATGATACTTTTCTAGCATTTTCTTTGGTCTGATCCTCTGCTCATATGCAGTTTTCTAATGAACTTAGCAGCCTTCCAGGTGCCTTGATACCAGCAGGGAAACACCTTAGGGGAGGGTATTGTGATTCAGAATCCCATCTGAAGTCAGGTGGAAAACAAGGGAGCAGTTCTGGATATAAGATCAACTTAAACATCTAGGGCAGCAGTACCAGCCAGAAACTTAAATAGAAAGATACCAACTAGATGGTGTCTACAAGAAGTGCACTTTAATACAAAGACAACGGTTAAAAGTAAAAGAAACCAACTCCTTAATGGCAATAAAAAATAAAAAAAATAAAAAAAACCACACACACACACAACCAGGAATCAACTTCAACAGGTGTTCAAAAACTTCTTGAAGGAAAACTAGGGACACTTGGCTGGCTCAGTCAGTTAGGCATCTGCCTTCAGCTCAGGTCATGATCTTAGGATCCTGGGATCGAGTCCTACATCGGGCTCCCTGCTCAGCGGGAACCTGCTTCTCCCTCTGCCTGCCACTCCCCACTGCTTGTGTGCTCTCTTTCTCTCTCTGACAAATAAATAAAATCTTTATTAAAAAAAACTATAAAAAGGAAATAAAAGAAATAGAAGAAGATAAGGATAATCCTGGATGGGATAGTGTAGTAGTATAAAAATGTTAATTTCCCCCAAATCATTTTATAAAGTTAGTGCAATGTTAGCAAAAATCTTAGTGGATATNACTGCTTGTGTGCTCTCTTTCTCTCTCTGACAAATAAATAAAATCTTTATTAAAAAAACTATAAAAAGGAAATAGAAGAAATAGAAGAAGATAAGGATAATCCTGGATGGGATAGTGTAGTATTATAAAAATGTTAATTTCCCCCAAATCATTTTATAAAGTTAGTGCAATGTTAGCAAAAATCTTAGTGGATATTTTGAGAAATTTGACAAATTTACACTAAATTGTAGATGGAGAAATAATAGTTCACCGAAATGTAAGGGGGCTTACTCTATCAATTATCAGTCTAACAAACATATTAGAAGTCTAACAAACATGGCATAGAAATGCAGTTTGTGGGTATTGGTGTCGGGATAGATGATTAGATCAATGAATTAGATCAATGAAGCATATGGGAACTCCGTTTATAATCAGAGTGGCACCACAAACTGGCAGGGAGGAGGGGGATTCACCCCATGAAGAGATGTAAGCATGGATTCCTACCCAACACTAAATAGAAGATGGGCCACCTTTGGAGTCAAGACCAAATGATAAAAGTGTAAAGCTAATAGAGGGAAATATCTTGTGACCCAGACTGAGGAAGGACTTCTTGAATAAAAATTTAAAAGTCCAGACCGTCAAGCAAAATACTGATGAATCTCATACATGAAAATTTTGGATGTCTGTCTGTAAAGCACACCATGGAAAGAGTTAATGAGCTGAAATGATGGGAGAAGACCACTGCTATGTCAGTTCCAGTAAAGAAGTGTCAAGAAGATACACAGCATTCCTGCAAATCAAGAGGCCACCAGTCTCAACAGAGAATTAGCATTAGAGAAAAACAGATGAAAAGGTAATCGGGAAAAAATTAGCTGGCTCATGCCAAGTGTTGGCAGAAATGAGGTAGAGCAGTGGTTCTCAACTGAGGGTGATTTTGCCCCCCTGGGGGCAATTGGTAGTGTTGGGAGACAGTTTTTATCACCACAACTGTTGGCCTCTAGAGGGTAGAGGCCAGAGATGCTGCCAAACATTCTATATGCACAGGACAGCCCCTCACAGCACAGAATAATTTGGTCCAAAGTGCCAGTAGTGCCTGGGTTGAGAAACCCTAGGTTAGGGAAACCATGCAGCCATCGTGTCAAGAGTAATCTGGCACTATTTTGCCATGTGTATGTTATATTCTGTGACCCCACGATTCCCCTCCAGGATATATGTCTCAGGGAAATTCTCACACAGGCACTTAAGGAAACAGGTACAGAGCTGTTTGTTGCAGTGCTGTTTGTGGACTTGGAGGCAAGCTGAATGTCTGCCATTGGGAAGATGGCTAGATAAAATGTGATGTGGCACTTAAAAGCAAATTAGGGGCACCTGGGTGGCTCAGTTTGGTTAAGCGTCTAACTTGATTTTGGCTCAGGTCATGATCTCAGGATTTTGAGATCAAGTCCCAAGTCGGGTTTCACGCTGGGTGTGGAGCCTGCTTAAGATTCTCTCTCTCTCTCCCTCCTGCCTCTCCCCCCTTAAAAAAAAGCAGGGGCTCCTGGGTGGCTCAGTTGGTTAAGTGTCTGCCTTTGAATGCCCTCAATAGCCAAACTGTGGAAGGAGCCAAGATGTGCTTCAACAGGTGAATGGATAAAGAAGATGTTGTCCATATATATAATGGAATATTACTCAGCCATCAGAAAGGATGAACACCCACCATTTGCATTGACATGGTCAATAACTGGAGGGGATTATGCTAAGTGAAACAAGTCAAACAGAGAAAGACAATATGGTTTCACTTATATGTGGAACATAAGGAATAGCATGGAGAACATTAGGAGAAGGAAGGGAAAAATGAAGGTGGGGGGAATTCAGAGGGGATACAAACCATGAGAGACTATGGACTCCAGGAAACAAACAGGTTTTCGTGAGGGGGGATGTGGTAGCCCGGTGATGGGTATTAAGGAGCACTGGGTGTTATAAGCAAACAATGAATCATGGAACATTACATCAAAAACTAATGAAGTACTGTATGGTGACTAACATAACATAAAAAAAAAAGTGCCTTTGGCTCAAGTCATGATCTCAATGTCCTGGGATCCAGCCCCACGTTGGGCTCCCTGCTCAGCAGGGAGTCTGCTGCTCCCCTCCTCTCTCCCTCTGCCTCGCCCCAGTCCACTCCCCCCCCCTGCTTCTGTGCACACATGCAAACTCTCTCAAATAAGTAAAATCTTAAAAAAAAAAAGCAAATTAAATGCACACATGGCAACATGGATGGAGCTGCACAAATATATTAGTGGAAGAAAGCAAGAAACTAAATGGAATACAGAACAATACCATTAGCATAAATTTAAAACATATGCACATAAAACAAGATGTATTTAACAATGGAATGCCTGTGGGAGGACAAGTGGTGGAAATAAGGGTGGTGGAATGAAATCCAATAGATCTGGAATGCACCAATGGTGACTGCATGCCAGTAGGTGCCTACTTGTAGGGAATTTGATATCTCTCATAATCTAGGTCTGCTCTGATCTCTCACTTCAGACAGGAGATTCATTTGTTTAGCTGGTGTGTTAGGTCAGAGGCGGCCCTTGGCCAGCATTGGTTAGAATGTGTGTGGCTTGTCTGTGTTCAGATGCACTTTGTGTGAGTACAGTTGTACATCAGCCAACATCTATAAAGCCTCCTGGATCAATCCAGGCACTTCTGTAACAGCAACTGGGGACTGCACAGATTGGGAGGAGAGTGAGGGTAGGAGTTGGTGATACCTGATGCCCTTTCCTTGGGGGGCAGAAATCACACAGGCTGTGTGACATTAGGAGGGCAGAGAAGATCTGCAGAGAAGATGATTCTTATCTCTTGGCTGCCTTTACCACAACTATCTGAAGTTTACTCAACTAAAGATTTGTTAGGTGATTAAATCATTGACAATAATATGTGTGAGGATCTTTAAAAGCTATTTAAAATTTTCTAACTACATTACAGAAAGTGTGGAGAACATAGTCCACTGCCTTAACATAAAACGAGCATTTTGAAGCATTTATTGCCAGTCTTTTATTGTGAAAATGTCCAGGTCCAAGTGGAAAGCATGTGTCACAGGGACAGTCCTGCCTGGAAATGAGATCCAAATGCAAGCCTGGCAACCACATGGGTCCTGGCAGTTCTCTTTGTGCCCTGTGCTCCATTTCCCTCCCTTCGCCCCCTCATGTTGTCTCCCTCCACTAATTTATGCTGACACCTAGCCCCAGGGTTATATATATATTTTTTCGTAGCTCTTACTGTGTTGCAGTCTGGTGCTAGGCACTGGGCATTCAGTAGCACAGTTGCTACCCCCTGGGGCTTGCATTCTAGTAGAGGAGTCAGACTAAACATATGGCCACACAAACAATTTTGTAGTTGAAAATTGTTAAAAAGTAAACAATATTTCTGCTTTGAGTCATGATACAGTAATCCGGATTAGACTTAACCCTCTTGTTATAGACGACTAGAAAATTGGAAAAAATATGTGAAAAAACAATGTATAGACTTTGGGCAACAGGCATTATTGCAGGACTGTGATTATTCCAAAAGAAGGGAAACAAGTGAAGCCAACCTTTTGATTGTCTGGGCTTCCTGACTTGAGGCATTTTCTAGACCATGCTGCAGGAAATCTCAGCTGAAGAGAAAGAGTTTGGGGAGGAAGAGATGGTTGGAATTTTCAGGAAGGAACTGTGCAGAGAAAAAGCTGCAGAAATATGCCTAGGATTTCCCTTGAGTATGTTGGAGACAATTTCTGGACTGCAACACGGAGGGGGAATCCAAACAGAGCCTGGCAGTCTTGCTGAAGTGAAGAGAATGAAGTTGGGGAGGCCAAGGGAGCTGGAATTGAAAGGGCAGAGTTAGAGAGAGGAAGAGCTTCAGAGATCTGCATAGGGGTTCCCTTAAGTCTTTGGCTAAAGCCAACCTGTACGCGTGTGGAGTGAAAGCTGGCCAAGAACAACCTCCAGGGAAATAGTAGTAATTGATAAGATAAACGATTCCCAGAGTTCACACAAGGCCAGGAATTACTCAGGCTTCCTCCAGCCAGAGTGCATGCTGAATATGTGCGGCCCTCATCAGTTATCCTAGAACTATGCACTAGAGGCAGGGTTAAATTAGCCTTAGAATAAAGGCTACTCAAGATCTGCCCTGAAAGAGTTCTAAAACAGACATGAAGGGATCAAACCAACTCACAAATAACTTAGCTGCCCACCAGAATACGTCCAACACTCTTTATAGGAAGGTTACCAAATCTAGCACTAAACATACAATTCACAATGTTCAGCAAGCAATAAAAAATTACTAGACATACAAATAAGCAGGGAAATGTGACTCATCCACAGAAGAAAAATCAGTCAATAGTCCCAACTCAGAAATGACAGAGATGCTGGAACTAGCAGATAAGATTTTAAAACAGCTATTATAAATATGATCTATATGCTCAAGAATGTAAAGGAAAGAAATGGAACCTAGAAATAAAACTCTCTGAAATGAAAATTTCACTGGAGTAGAATAAAATTATATAATACACTGCAGAAATAAGTGAATGGAAAGAAAGCAGTAGAGTCTATCCAAAATGGAACGCAGCTATGTTCACTACTATACCACCAACGCAAGTCAATCCAAAACGAAACAAAAAGATTGGGGGAAAAATGAACTGCAGAGCCTCAGTGTCATGTGGGAAAATATTAAGTGATCCAATTGTAACTAATCAAAATCCCAAAAGGAGAAGAGAGGAATGGAAGAAAAATATTTGGAGAAATAATGGCCAAAATTTCCCAAACTTAAGAAAAACTACAAACCCCCAGATTCAAGAAGTTTAATAAGCCCCAAGTAGGATACACACACACACACACACACACCCCATGCCACAAATAGCTGAAAATCAGTAATAAAGAGAGAACTTGTAAAAACAGCCAGAAGAGAAGAGAAAAAAAGACTTCTAATCCCAAAATATGCAAGCTTGTGGCAAATGGAACATTTTTAAAGTGCTGAAAAGAAAAATAGAGCTATCAACCTAGAATTTAATATCCCACAAAAAAAATCCTTTAAAACTGAAAGCAAAATAAATACACACACACACACACACGCTGAGAAAATTTATCACCAACTGGCCTGCATTACAAGAAATATTAAACAAAGTTCTGTTTAGACAGAAAAGGAAGACAATACTAGGCAGAAGCTTGAATCTGTACAAAGGAATGAGAGTGCAGAAAATGGTAAATATATGGGTAAATATAACAGCGTTTTTTTCAGATTTAAAAACATTTGGGAAGATAATTGCTTAAAGCAAAAATAATAACAATGTGTTGTAGCATCTATAACATGGAGAAGTAAAATGTATGACAATAATTGAAGAGATGGGAGGGAGAAATGGAAGTATACTACCGTAAAGATCTTACATAATACATAAAGTGATATAATATTTTTAAAAGTCAGACTGATAAGTTAAACATACAAATTGTAAACTGCATAGAAATTGCTAAAAATTACTGGGTGTTATATGCAACTGATGAATTATTGAACTCTACATCTGAAACTAAGATGTAGGCTTAGTTCAATTAGGTTGGCTAATTGAATTTAAATTTTAAAAAAGGGAAAAAAACTGCTAAAAATTAAAGGAAAGATGTATAGATAATAAGTTAATTGTGGAAATAAAATGGAATGTTAAAATTTGTAAGACAGCAGAAAGAGAGGAAAAATAGAAACAGAACAAATGGGACAAATAGAAAAAAAATAGCAAGATGGTAGATTTTTGCACAACTATATTGATAATTATGTTAAATGCAAATGGCCCAAGAACTCCAATTAAAAAGCATAAATTGTCAGACTGGATGAAAAAGCAAGCCCAACTAGATGACAAGAAATGCACTTTAATACAAAGACACAGATAGGTTAAAAGTAAAAGGACAGAAAAGAATATACCATAAAGTTACTAATCAAAAGAAAGTTGAAGTGGATATATTTTTATCAGACAAATTAGATTTAGTACAATGAACATAGTAGGGGTAAAAAGTACATTTTATAATTAAAAGGGGATCAATTAATCAACACATAACAGCCTTTAATTGGTATACAGCTAACAACAAAGCTTCAAAATACATGAAGCAAACCTGAAAGAACTGAAAAGAGAAATAGACAAATTGACACATATAGTTTGAGATTATAGCACTTTCTGTAGTTGATAGAAGTAGATGGAAACTCAGTGAGGACATAAAAGAATATCACTACCATCAACTTGACATAATTGATATTTGTAGAACACTCTACCCAACAACCACAGAATACAATATTTTTTTCAATTGTAAGTGAAAAATTCACCAAGACACAATATGTACTGGGCCATATAAGTCAATAAAAGTAGGAGGATTGAAATTACCTAGAGTATGGTCTCTGATTGAAATGTATTAAATTAGAGATTCAGAACTGGAAGATATCTGGAAAATCCTAATGTATTTAGATATTAAACATTACATTTTAAAATAACTCATGGGCCAAATAAGAAATCAGAAGGAAAACTTAGAAAACATTTTGAACTGAAAATACAGCATGTCAAAATTAGTGATATTCAACTAAAACAGTGCTTCGAGGGAAAATTATAGCTTAAAATGCTTATATTAGAAAGCAGAAAGACTTAAAAAGTTAATTATCTAAGCTTTTACTATAAGAAACTAGAAGAACAACTTAAGCAAAGGAAGGAAATAATAAAGAGTAGAAATCAATTAAATAGAAAATGATCCAGCAGTAGTAGAATGGTTGATATTTGAAAAGCTGGATCTTTGAGAAAAATTAGTAAAGTTGATTAAGTGCTAGGTAGGCTAATTAAAAAAGAAAGACACCTCATTTACACATACACTCAGTGAGGCACAAACTAATAATATCAGGACTGAAAAAGGGACATCAGTATAGATCCTTCAGATACTAAAAGGTCACTAAAAGATTGTTATAAACAACCTTGTGCCAAATCATGTAAATTAAATGGAATAGACCACTTCACTGAAAGACACGACTTATTGAAAGTGCCTCAAAAGGAAACAGAAGCCCTGAATATCCCTCATAAGAAATTGATGTCATAATTTGAAATCTTCCCCTGAAAAAAACTCTAGGTTTAGATGGTTTCACTGGTGAGTTCTATTAAAATACCAATAATGCCAACTAATCATCCCCATATTGCATAAGGGAGAAGAATCCTTATGTCATAAGGCCAACATTACCTAGTACCAAAATCAGACAAAGACATTACCAAAAAAAGAAAAAAGAAAAAGAAAAGGAAAAAAGCTACAGATCAACATCTTTCATGAAAACAAATGCAAAACTACCTATTAAATATTAGGAAATAAAATCTAGTAGTATTTTAAAATAATAATGCATCACGGTCAAGTGGGGTTTATGCCAATGATCTTGGGCAAGTGTGGTAGTCAATTTTTTTGTCATCTTCACTAGGTTATAGATACTACCCAGTGATATAATCACTGTGAAGTTATTTTATAGATACGGTTAACATCCACAGTCAGTTGACTTTTAAGTAAAGGGGATTACCCTTGATAATATGGGTGGGCTTCATCTAATCAGTTGAAAGGCCTTAAGAGCAAAATCGGTTTTTTCCAGAGAAGAAATTCTGGCTCAAGACTGCAATATCACATCTTGCCTGAGTATACCCTTCAGATTTCATATTTGTCAACCCCCCAATTGTGTGAGCCAGTTCCTTAAAATAGTCTATATACCTCTATCTATTCTATCTATATCTATCTATCTATCTATCTATCTATCTATCTATCTATCTATCTATCATCTATCTATCTATCTATCTATCTCTCTATCTATCATCTATCATCTATCTATCTATCTATCTATCTATCTATCTATCATCTATCTATCTATCTATCATCTATCTATCTATCTATCATCTATCATCTATAGATATATAAAATCTTTCAATCTATATCTACAAATAATCTTCTATTGGTTCTATTTCTTTAGAGAACACTGACACACAAAATTTGTTTAACATTTTAAATTCAAAGTAACTTACTATATTAACAGAATAAAGGAGAACATCCATTTGATAATTTCAATAGATGCAGTAAAAGTATTTGACAAAATTCAACACCCAATCATGATAAAAATTCTTAGCATACTAGAAACAAAAAGGAACTTTCTCAACCTGTTATAGGGCATCTATGAAAATCTTACAGCTAACATATTTAGGATTAGGAATAAACAAGGATCTGTCCTCACCACTTCTACTCAACATTATGTTGGCAGGCTTAGGCAGCTCAGCAGGAGAAGAGATAGAAATAAATGCCATGAAACTGAAAAAAGCAAAGCTCTATTTATTTGCAATTAACATGATCATATACATTGAATATACATGTGGATGCCTAAGGAATCTACAGAAAAGCTACTAGAAAAAAAATGCAAATTTAGAAATGTCACAGCAAAGAAGGTCAATATACAAAAACCAATTGTATTTCTATACACTGGCAATAAATTGGAAAATAAATTTTTAAAATGTCTTTTAGAGGATTATCAAAAAACATGGAACAATAAATACGTGTAAGATCTGTATGTTAAAACTACAAAACATTGCTGAAATTTAAAAATACCTAAATAAAGAAATAGACCATGTTCATTCTTTGGAAGATTCAATATTGTTAAGATATATTTTTTTAAGATTTTATTTATTTATTTGACAGAGATAGAGACAGCCAGCGAGAGAGGGAACACAAGCAGGGGGAGTGGGAGAGGAGGAAGCAGGCTCATAGCGGAGGAGCCTGATGTGGGGCTCGATCCCATAACGCCGGGATCATGCCCTGAGCCGAAGGCAGATGCTTAACCGCTGTGCCACCCAGGCATCCCTGTTAAGATATTCTTTCCAGATTGATCTATATGTAGAGATTCAGTGCCATCCAAATGAAATCCTAGCAGGTTTTTTGGTTTTGGTTTTGGTTTTTTGTAGAAATTCACCAGCTAATTCTNCGGAGGAGCCTGATGTGGGGCTCGATCCCATAACGCCGGGATCATGCCCTGAGCCGAAGGCAGATGCTTAACCGCTGTGCCACCCAGGCATCCCTGTTAAGATATTCTTTCCAGACTGATCTATATGTAGAGATTCAGTGCCATCCAAATGAAATCCTAGCAGGTTTTTTGGTTTTGGTTTTGGTTTTTTGTAGAAATTCACCAGCTAATTCTAATATGTATGTGGAAATTCAAATGACCTAGAATAGCCAAAACAATGTTGAGAAGAACAAATTTGGAGGACTTAGTCTGATTTAAGACTTACTATAAATCCACAGTAATAAGATGGTGTGGTATGGAAAGTCCAAAAATAGCCCCAGACATATATACTTGGATTTTTTTGGACAAATATGCCAAAATAATTCAGTGAGGAAGGGACAGACTTTTCAATAGGTACTAGACGAATATCCATTTGGAAAAAAATTATCTTGACCCTTACCTCACACCATATGTAAACATTAACTTCAAATGGACCATAAATGCAAGCATAAAAACTAAAACTATTTTTAGAAGAAAACCTAAGAGAAAGCAGTAGTTGTATGTATTGGAAGAACCCACCAGAACCCACCACCATGTCATGTGGAGAGCTGAACATGTTGGCCCAGGGAGGGTCAGGAACCAGGCAGCTCAGTGGGCCCCTTCCATGAAGACTCTGGGTTCTTCTTTCTAGGACGCAAGAGAAAGTGTACACAGCACCACCTGTGAAGTAGCCTGTCCCCACCCCCAAGAATTTAAATCTGAATCTAAACAAGCCTCTAGAGCTAACCTGCATCAATAGGAAAAACAAGAGGGCAGAGAAACAAGATTCATGTTACGACAAAAAAGCAAACGGACAAGTCTAGAACATGGAGCATTCCAGGGTTTTCAGCTTTGGTCCTCTGTTAACAGACTCCAAGACAGGATGAGACGTGTAAGAGATGTCCTGGGGGAAACACCTGTGAGGGAAAAAGGGAAGGGGCTGCTCTGGGACAGCCACTGGATAACAGTGTAGTTCTAACCTCTGCAGAGCAAAGAGGGAAGCAAAGGAGGTTGGGTCAGAAAAGTCTTAGGGTATGGTTAAGCTTGCAGTTGTCTGCATAGTCATTCTCTAGGATGTTGGCCAAAGTGAACTTGGCTCCAACTGCCTTCCAACCAGTTAGCAATTTCTGGGGAGAGAGAAAAGAGAGATTATGATCCACATGGCCAGGGGACATAGCAATGTGCCCAGATTCATGACCCGCCCCCCACCCAGGGCAGATGGTCCACCCTTGTCTGTGCAGCTTCTCAATTCATATCAGCTTTCAGCAGGAGACTGTCAGGACAGATCACTCCAGCAGCCCTATGGAGAGGGGTGGGGTAGGGATAGATTGGGTTGGAGAGACAACATTTAGGAAGCATTACAAAAAGTACTTCTCAATTTAACACTCAAATATTTTCCAATCATTTCAAGATAAACAGGTTCACTCACCTTGAGCAACAATGCCTGATTGGCTTGGAGTTTATTTTACTTAGCTCATAGGAGTAATTTTCTTTACAACTCTACTTGTCAGTCATGCTTCCCTAGAACTTCATGGGGCTCCCCCTTAGGCAGACCCTGATCCCAGAATTGTCTCCAAAAGCCTGAAAGGGAACATGAAAATAGGAAGTTTTAAGTTGATCTTAGCACATGATAATGGCAGCTGAATTTTGCCAACTCCTGGAAGCCTGTTCCCAGCTGGATGGACCTGGTGAATGGAAATAAGCTCTTGGTTGTTAAAGTGAGTGTGTTAAGCAGTGGCTGGGCCCCAGGAACCAAACCAGCTTGGTCTGGATCCACTTGAAGGCAGGCTGAGGGATGCAGTGGACTATCAGTTCCCTTCCTTGTTATATTTCAGATAAACTGAATGTGAATAGGCTGGTTTGTTAGACCAGACACTCTCAAAGGGCTTTTCTGCATAGCCAATTTGATGAGAGACCTTTTGATTTTGAAGTAGCTATTTGGACAAAGCTGCATGAAAATGTCTGTATTACTATAAAAATTGCCATTTATTGTTGATAAGAAGTGTGCACAATTCCTGGGTTGTATGCCTTCGAGGGACCTCACCCTGTCTCCCACTCCCAATCCTCATCTGCAGTGGGGTGAGGCCCATGAATTGGCTAAGGATATATATTGGTTTTCTACTGATGCTGTAAAAATTACCACAAACTTGGTGTTTTGAATTTATTATCTTACACTTTTGTAAGATACACTTTTTATCTCACTGAGCTAAAATCGANGGTGAGGAGTCTAATACATATCTCACTGAGCTAAAATCGAGGTGTTAGTAGGGCTTCATTCCTTTCTGGAGGCTCTAAGGGAGAATTCATCCTTCCCTTTCCTGGGTTCTGAAGGCCCTCCCATTCCCTGGCTCATGACCTTCTTCCTGCATCTTCGAAGCCAGCAACATCACATTTCTCTGACTGTTCTTCCATATTTCAGTTCCTCTGACTATCCTCTTCTGTTTCCTTCTTCCACTTCTAGGGACCCTTTTGATTACATGAGGCCCACTTGGAATATTCAGGATAAGTCTCCCTATCACAAGGTCAGCTGATCAGTAGCCTTAANATAAGTCTCCCTATCTCAAGGTCAGCTGATCAGTAGCCTTAATTCCATCTGCAAGCTTCCTTCCCTTTTTCCATGTAACAGTCACAGATTCCAGGGACTGGGATGGGATATGTTGAGGGGAGCATTAAGTCTGCCTTCCACAGGACATGTTTTTAATTACCTTGTAAGATCACCAGAATATCCCCGAGGAAGGGACATTTAAACCAGGAAAGTAGTTGGAAAACTATTGCAATGAATAGTTCAGGCAAGAAGTAATGACGTGACCCAGATGGGCAGCAGTGGAGATGGGGAGAAATGGATTTAAGAGACATTTGGGAAGCAGCTTGACAGAGTGGGTTGCCATTCCAGAGTGATGGAATCTATTATCATCCTGACACAAGCACAGATGAGACCTGCAGTTTTGACTGGGAGGAGATAATGTCTAGATTAAAGCCAACCTGTTCCCCCAGAGTCAAGGCCAGACAAGAAACAGAACCATTTCATCAGCAACAGCCTCTTCCTAAGCCAAGCCTGGGTGTCACTGTCAGGTTTAATCCTATATATTATTTACCTCTCAAACAAATGCACTTGATGGATTGTTTGCAAAGATGGCCTCCAGCAATTCCTTCCATCCCTGATCACAAGCATTACTCCTCTCAGCAAGAGATGGAGTCCATTTCCCTTCCCTTTGGATCTGGGCTGGCCCCAGACTTGCTTTGGTTAAAAGAATGTGGTGGAAGTTATGTTGTGTGACTTCTGAGCCTCAGTCTCCAGAAGCCAGGCCACCAACACTCTTACTCTCTTGAAATGCTTCCATCTCTGTACAGAGAGAGGTGGTTTGGCCTTCTGGTGGATGAGTGGCTTTGGAAGAGAGCTGAATCAGTAGACCAAGACAACTGCCAGGCTTGTGAGCAAGGACATTGGGGCCAGCCAGTCTCCTGCTTGATGTCTTAGCTCAGGCTGCCATAATACATGACCATTGACTGGGGTGGCATGAACCACAGGCTTTTATTTCTTGCAGTCCTGGAGCCTGGAGGTCCAAGATCAGGGTTACCAGCACAGTTTAGTTTTGGTGAAGCCCTTCTTCCCACCATGGGAAGAAAGAGGGCTAGCTCTCTTCCTCTTCTTATAAGGACACCAATCCATCATCGAGGCTCCTCTCTTATGACTATCCTATTGGGAGTTAGGATTTCAACTTATGAATTTGGGGAGGATACAAACATGTTGTCCAGAATACCAACCGAGTGCACACAGGTGAAGAAGCCCAAATGACAACACAAGGAGCTGAGAGGAACCATCCCAGCTAACCCCTGCCCAAACACCAATCCACACAGTCAGGAGCAAAGAAATGGTTGCCACTGTAAGCCACTGAGGTTTGGTGTGGTTTGATGGACAGCAAGATAACTCATATGCCTTTCCCACTGCTCCTATTCACAAAAAGCCTACAAGGGATTTCTGTTATGAAAAGGGTAGAATACCCAAATGAATGAATAGCAAAGAGCAAAAGAAACCTTGCCTAGCCGGATAAGTGCCTGTGCAATAGAAGGGTTCAATGATTATTTGCACTCTTTGCTTCATTTAATAATAATGAATGGATAGATGCACAGCCTGCCTTACCTTTGGAGGGCTTTGGCCATTTACAAGGCAATGTCACTTGTTTTCATTCTCTCTCCATTACTGAGATGACAGATGGCACCCACCTGGGCTGTAAGTAGAAGAGGAGCCCTGGAATGATGAGGAAGACCCTGATAGGGTTGCTCAGGGCTGACGAGAGAGCGCTGAGGACAAGAACCGAATGGAGACTCTCCCACGATGGCCTGTGCCCATCCTCCATGCTAAGGTGGTTAGTGGACCAGCAGGTGCACATCTCCCTGAA
>NC_048223.1:61341774-61354057 GCF_002007445.2 Ailuropoda melanoleuca
TTTTGAATTTATTATCTTACACTTTTGTAGGTGAGGAGTCTAATACATATCTCACTGAGCTAAAATCGAGGTGTTAGTAGGGCTTCATTCCTTTCTGGAGGCTCTAAGGGAGAATTCATCCTTCCCTTTCCTGGGTTCTGAAGGCTCTCCCATTCCCTGGCTCTTGACCCTCTTCCTGCATCTTCGAAGCCAGCAACATCGCATTTCTCTGACTGTTCTTCCATATTTCAGTTCCTCTGACTCTCCTCTTCTGTTTCCTTCTTCCACTTCTAGGGACCCTTTTGATTACATGAGGCCCACTTGGAATATTCAGGATAAGTCTCCCTATCTCAAGGTCAGCTGATCAGTAGCCTTAATTCCATCTGCAAGCTTCCTTCCCTTTTTCCATGTAACAGTCACAGATTCCAGGGACTGGGATGGGATATGTTGAGGGGAGCATTAAGTCTGCCTTCCACAGGACATGTTTTTAATTACCTTGTAAGATCACCAGAATATCCCCGAGGAAGGGACATTTAAACCAGGAAAGTAGTTGGAAAACTATTGCAATGAATAGTTCAGGCAAGAAGTAATGACGTGACCCAGATGGGCAGCAGTGGAGATGGGGAGAAATGGATTTAAGAGACATTTGGGAAGCAGCTTGACAGAGTGGGTTGCCATTCCAGAGTGATGGAATCTATTATCATCCTGACACAAGCACAGATGAGACCTGCAGTTTTGATTGGGAGGAGATAATGTCTAGATTAAAGCCAACCAACCTGTTCCCCCAGAGTCAAGGCCAGACAAGAAATAGAACCATTTCATCAGCAACAGCCTCTTCCTAAGCCAAGCCTGGGTGTCACTGTCAGGTTTAATCCTATATATTATTTACCTCTCAAACAAATGCACTTGATGGATTGTTTGCAAAGATGGCCTCCAGCAATTCCTTCCATCCCTGATCACAAGCATTACTCCTCTCAGCAAGAGATGGAGTCCATTTCCCTTCCCTTTGGATCTGGGCTGGCCCCAGACTTGCTTTGGTTAAAAGAATGTGGTGGAAGTTATGTTGTGTGACTTCTGAGCCTCAGTCTCCAGAAGCCAGGCCACCAACACTCTTACTCTCTTGAAATGCTTCCATCTCTGTACAGAGAGAGGTGGTTTGGCCTTCTGGTGGATGAGTGGCTTTGGAAGAGAGCTGAATCAGTAGACCAAGACAACTGCCAGGCTTGTGAGCAAGGACATTGGGGCCAGCCAGTCTCCTGCTTGATGTCTTAGCTCAGGCTGCCATAATACATGACCATTGACTGGGGTGGCATGAACCACAGGCTTTTATTTCTTGCAGTCCTGGAGCCTGGAGGTCCAAGATCAGGGTTACCAGCACAGTTTAGTTTTGGTGAAGCCCTTCTTCCCACCATGGGAAGAAAGAGGGCTAGCTCTCTTCCTCTTCTTATAAGGACACCAATCCATCATCGAGNGGACATTTAAACCAGGAAAGTAGTTGGGAAAACTATTGCAATGAATAGTTCAGGCAAGAAGTAATGACGTGACCCAGATGGGCAGCAGTGGAGATGGGGAGAAATGGATTTAAGAGACATTTGGGAAGCAGCTTGACAGAGTGGGTTGCCATTCCAGAGTGATGGAATCTATTATCATCCTGACACAAGCACAGATGAGACCTGCAGTTTTGACTGGGAGGAGATAATGTCTAGATTAAAGCCAACCTGTTCCCCCAGAGTCAAGGCCAGACAAGAAACAGAACCATTTCATCAGCAACAGCCTCTTCCTAAGCCAAGCCTGGGTGTCACTGTCAGGTTTAATCCTATATATTATTTACCTCTCAAACAAATGCACTTGATGGATTGTTTGCAAAGATGGCCTCCAGCAATTCCTTCCATCCCTGATCACAAGCATTACTCCTCTCAGCAAGAGATGGAGTCCATTTCCCTTCCGTTTGGATCTGGGCTGGCCCCAGACTTGCTTTGGTTAAAAGAATGTGGTGGAAGTTATGTTGTGTGACTTCTGAGCCTCAGTCTCCAGAAGCCAGGCCACCAACACTCTTGCTCTCTTGAAATGCTTCCATCTCTGTACAGAGAGAGGTGGTTTGGCCTTCTGGTGGATGAGTGGCTTTGGAAGAGAGCTGAATCAGTAGACCAAGACAACTGCCAGGCTTGTGAGCAAGGACACTGGGGCCAGCCAGTCTCCTGCTTGATGTCTTAGCTCAGGCTGCCATAATACATGACCATTGACTGGGGTGGCATGAACCACAGGCTTTTATTTCTTGCAGTCCTGGAGCCTGGAGGTCCAAGATCAGGGTTACCAGCACAGTTTAGTTTTGGTGAAGCCCTTCTTCCCACCATGGGAAGAAAGAGGGCTAGCTCTCTTCCTCTTCTTATAAGGACACCAATCCATCATCGAGGCTCCTCTCTTATGACTATCCTATTGGGAGTTAGGATTTCAACTTATGAATTTGGGGAGGATACAAACATGCTGTCCAGAATACCAACCGAGTGCACACAGGTGAAGAAGCCCAATTGACAACACAAGGAGCTGAGAGGAACCATCCCAGCTAACCCCTGCCCAAACACCAATCCACACAGTCAGGAGCAAAGAAATGGTTGCCACTGTAAGCCACTGAGGTTTGGTGTGGTTTGATGGACAGCAAGATAACTCGTATGCCTTTCCCACTGCTCCTCTTCACAAAAAGCCTACAAGGGATTTCTGTTATGAAAAGGGTAGAATACCCAAATGAATGAATAGCAAAGAGCAAAAGAAACCTTGCCTAGCCAGATAAGTGCCTGTGCAATAGAAGGGTTCAATGATTATTTGCACTCTTTGCTTCATTTAATAATAATGAATGGATAGATGCACAGCCTGCCTTACCTTTGGAGGGCTTTGGCCATTTACAAGGCAATGTCACTTGTTTTCATTCTCTCTCCATTACTGAGATGACAGATGGCACCCACCTGGGCTGTAAGTAGAAGAGGAGCCCTGGAATGATGAGGAAGACCCTGATAGGGTTGCTCAGGGCTGACGAGAGAGCGCTGAGGACAAGAACCGAATGGAGACTCTCCCACGATGGCCTGTGCCCATCCTCCATGCTAAGGTGGTTAGTGGACCAGCAGGTGCACATCTCCCTGAATGTTGAGACCCTAATGGAATATAAAGACGTGTAAAAACATTCTCACTGCTCCAGGGAAGTCTAGTTGGGGAGGCAAAGTGAGTTACTGTTGAAAAGTGTTTACTGTTACTCTCTGTTTGACTGTAAGTCACTCTAAGTTACCAACCTACGCCTATCAGGACTTGAGATCTTGAGAAGAGTCCCAGAAGGGAGAACAGGGGTGTGGGTGTGTGTGGGGTGGCTCTTCACTTTCTGTGCAACTTTGACGTGTCACCTCTCAGACAGAACTGCCTTGGGATGCAAGTTGGCACGTTCTCCTTGGGTATAGAGGGGGTATGTGTGTCTTATCATTTGTGGTTGAGAAGCAAGAGCTCTCTGATATGTCTGAATTACTATAACAAGAATTATCATTTATTAACCATCTAACTTGTGCCAACTGGCATACCTGATGCTTTATTTTGTGTCATTTAATCCTTCCAATATGCCTCAGAAGCATGTCAGAAACTTGCGCTTCTTCAAGCTTCAGAAATCTGAATATCCTGAAGGATGCCATGGCCGGGCCTGTATTTAGACCCCCACCTGTGGGAGCTGTCTGGGGCTGGTGTGGTGGTCTAGTGGGAAGCTCATGGGCTCCTGAGGCAGAGAGGTGGATGTGCACATGATCTGGAGCAAGTAACTTTTCTCCTCTCCACCTCAGCTTCCCCCTCTGCAAAATGAGTCTGAATCATTGTGTAACGAGGCTTTGTAAGTGCAGGTTTGCAAATCCCGGGCCCTCTGTGGGTGCCAGCACTTGCCACCTGGCCCTTGAGGTGCTAGAGGGGAGGGTTGGGTAGCCACGCTGTCATGCCACTCAGTCATGGCCACGTCTGGGGTGGGGTAGGGGGCTGGCCGCCTTCAGCAGTTTGTAATTGGTGATATTTTAATTCTTACACCTCCGAGGGAGTGCCTCAGGATAACACCCTGAAGAGGCTTAGTGGTTAGTCTGATTCCTTCCACTGGGGAGCTCTGATTTGATCTCTTTGTTACATTGAAGCTTTGCATCAGATCTTTGTTGTGGAAAAGGTTCCAGTGAAAAAAATCAGGGTTGGAGATCACTGGGTAGTGTAAGCTTTTGGGTTGCTTTGGCTTCTCATTCTCCAGCTCCTCTGAGCTGGCCTTGTGTAAGCTCATGGCTGCCCCAGATTAGACACGGCTCTACAGAAAGTACTTGGATAGAGCTGAGCTGTCTCACAGATTAGCCAGTAGCCACATGGCTACTGAGCATTCAAAATGGGCCCATGCTAGTTGAGATGTGCTGGAAGTACAGAATATATATCAGATCTGGAAGGCTTTATGCAAAAAAAGAAGGTAAACTATTTTATTGATAATCTTGTTATACTGATTACATGTTGAAATAATATTTTGGATATATGAGGTTAACAAAATACAACATTTAAATCACTTTCATCTGTTTCTTTTTACATTTTCAAATGTAGTAACCAGAAAATTAAAAAATTTTCCAGAAAGACAAACAGGCTGACAGGTACGCGAAAAGGTGCTCAATATCACTAATTATCAGAGAAATGCAAATCAAAACCACAATGAGATATCACCTTATGCCAGTTAGAATGGCTAAAATTGAGAAGACAAGAAACAGCAAGTGTTGGCGAGGATCTGTAGAGAAAAGAACCCTCATGCACTGTTGGTGAGAATGTAAATTGGTGCAGGCACTGTGAACAACAGCATGGAGGTCTTCAAAAAATTAAAAAAGAGCCACCATATGATCCAGTAATTGCACTTTTGGGTATTTATCCAAAGGAAACAAAATCATGATCTCAAAAAGATATCTGCACCCTCATGGTCATTGTAGTAGTATTATTTATAACAGTCAAGACATAGAAACAACCTAAGTGTGCTTTGATGGATGAACAGATAAAGAAAACGTGGCATACATACACAATGGGGTATTATTCAGCCACACAAAACGAGGAAGTCCTGCCATTTGGGACAATATGGATGAAACATGAAGGGATTACGCTCAGTGAAATAAGTCAGGTATTTAAAAGACAAATACTCTATGATCTCACTGATATGTGGAATCTAAAAAATACTGCACTCACAGATATAGAGAACAGATTGGTAGTTGCCAGGGGTGGGGGTGGGGGGAAAATGGGTGAAGGTGGTCAAAAGGTATAAACTTCTAGTTGTAAGATTTTTAAAAACTTGTATCTGTGGCTCACATTATATTTCTATTGGGCAGCATAGCATAGAGCTTCCTTGCCTTCTGAATGCCTTCCTGTATCTTCTTCCATCTGCCTCGTACAACAGCTTTGTGCTAAGGTTGATGTGTCCTAGGTGTCCAGGAGTCACGTGGACAGAAAACTGAGATTTCGTCCTGCTTAATCACTGTGACAGTGACCAAGTCTGTTTACTTCCAATGGGGGTTGCTGGTAGCCACACATGGGCTCTTGGGAGGCTCAGACCAGACAATGTGCAGGACCCTCAAGTGTAGAGTGGGTGTCATTATCCTTATCATGAGGATGAGAAGGCCCGGCCCAGAGAAGCAAAATGGTTTTTCCGTGCTGGGCACAAGACCTGTCCCTACTGGGCCAGCGCTCTGTCCTCTCTCCTGCGGGCAGTCCACCAGGTTATCCATCTGCTCCCTCCCAACATGCTGCTCCAGTGAATTGTCAGATTAATTTGAGAGGCGAGCCCCTGCAAAAGGCGGGTTTGCCTTGCCTAGCTTGTTTCTGCAGCAGCTTCTCTTGCAAATAACCAGTGGGTTTTGGATCTTTACCAGGCCATTCTTTACAATGACTCTTTCACTCTCCTGAGGAAGATGGCATCCCTCATTCTCTGTTTTCCCATTAAATGCAAAGGTTGACCATTCTGTTTCAAGGCATCCAACCAAACAATGGCAGAGCCTGGAGCAGCACCCAGGGGCTGGCGGAGCAAGGAGGTGAGGCGAGAAGGAGGGCTGTATGTGCGAGGCAGAGGCAGAGCAGCAGGCCAAGGGCAGCCCTGGAAGGAGGCAGCAAGAGCTGGCAGCTGCTCGGAGAAGTGGTCATGACCTTCATACTCCAGGGATGAGTGGTCTCTTAAACACAGTTGGGTTGGACACATTCTCCTGGGTGAGAAGGCCGCGGGCCATGGTGCTACACTCAGCCTTCCCACATGTCTAATGGGAATGCCAATGTCAGAGCCCAGAGGATCCACCCCAGACGGCCTTGCTGGAGTGTTCCGTGGCTTTGATTGTTGGATAGCAGGGTAGCCGCATCCAGGGAGGAGACACGTCCTCTAAAGTGAAGCTATGAAAGCATCCCTGAGTGATCAGGGCTGGGTGGGGAAGAGTCACACAGACCGAAACTACTTTCCAGCTACGTGACCTGGTGGGTTACGGGCCCTTTCTTCTTCTTTTTTTAAATGATTTTTTATTATATTATGTTAGTCACCATACAGTACATCCCCGGATTCCGATGTAAAGTTCGATGCCCCATTAGTTGCGTATAACACCCAGTGCACCATGCAATATGTGCCCTCCTTACTACCCATCACCGGTCTATCCCATTCCCCCACCCCCCTCCCCTCTGAAGCCTCAGTTTGTTTCTCATAGTCCATACTCTCTCATATTTCATTCCCCCTTCTGATTACCCCCCCTTTCTTTATCCCCTTCTTCCCCTACCGATCATCCTAGTTCTTATGTTCCATAGATAAGAGACATCATATGATAATTGTTTTTCTCTGCTTGACTTATTTCACTTAGCATTATCTCCTCCAGTGCTGTCCATGTTGCAGTAAATGTTGAGAATTTGTTCTTTCTGATAGCTGAGTAATATTCCATTGTATATATGGACCACAGCTTCTTAATCCAGTCATCTGTTGAAGGGCATCTCGGCTCCTTCCATGATTTGGCTATTGTGGACAATGCAGCTATGAACATTGGGGTGCATATGGCCCTTCTCTTTACTACGTCTGTATCTTTGGGGTAAACACCCAGTAGTGCAATGGCTGGGTCATAGGGTAGTTCAATTTTTAACTTTTTAAGGGACCTCCACACTGTTTTCCAGAGTGGCTGTACCAACTTGCATTCCCACCAACAATGTAGGAGGGATCCCCTTTCTCCACATCCTCTCCAACAATTGTTGTTTCTTGCCTTGTCTATCTTTGCCATTCTAACTGGCGTAAGGTGGTATCTCAGTGTGGTTTTGATTTGAATTTCCCTGATGGCTAATGATTTTGAACATTTTTTCATGTGTCTGTTAGCCATTTGTATGTCTTCATTGGAAAAGTGTCTGTTCATATCTTCTGCCCATTTTATGATTTGTTTATTTGTTTCTCGTGTATTGAGTTTGAGAAGTTCTTTGTAGATCTTGGATACCAGTCCTTTATCTGTGGTGTCCTTTGCAAATATATTCTCCCATTCCGTGGGCTGTCTCTTAGTTTTTTTGACTGTTTCCTTGGCTGTGCAGAAGCTCTTTATCCTGATAAAGTCCCATAAGTTCATTTTATCTTTTATTTCTCTTGCCTTTGGAGATGTGTCGTGAAAAAGGTTGCTCTGGCCGATGTCATAGAAGTTGTTGCCTATGTTCTCCTCTAGAATTTTGATGGATTCCTGTCTCACATTGAGGTCTTTCATCCATTTGGAGTTTATTTTTGTGTATGGTGTGAGAGAGTGGTCAAGTTTCATTCTTTTGCATGTAGCTGTCCAATTTTCCCAGCACCATTTATTGAAGAGACTGTCTTTTTTCCACCGGATGTTTTTTCCTGCTTTATCAAAGATTAGTTGCCCAAAGAGCCGAGGGTCCATTTCTGGGTTCTCTATTCTGTTCCATTGGTCGATGTGTCTGTTTTTGTGCCAGTACCATGCTGTCTTTGTGATCACAGCTTTGTAGTACAGCTCGAAATCCGGCATTGTGATGCCCCCAGCTTTGTTTTTCCTTTTCAACAGTTCCTTGGAGATTCGGGGCCTTTTCTGGTTCCATACAAATTTAAGGACTATTTGTTCCAGTTCTTTGAAAAATGTCCTCGGTATTTTGATCGGGATAGCATTGAAAGTGTAGATTGCTCTGGGTAGTATGGACATTTTAACTATGTTAATTCTTCCAATCCATGAGCATGGAATATTTTTCCATCTTTTTATGTCTTCCTCAATATCTTTCAAAAGTGATCTATAGTTTCTAGGATATAGGTCCTTTACGTCTCTGGTTAAGTTAATTCCAAGGTAACGTATGGTTTTTGGTGTTATTGTAAATGGGATGGATTCCCTAATTTCTCTTTCTTCAGTCTCGTTATTCGTGTATAGAAATGCAACTGATTTCTGGGCATTGATTTTGTATCCTGCCACCTTACTGAATTGTTCTATAACTTCTAATAGTTTGGGAGTGGATTCCTTTGGGTTTTCCATATAGAGTATCATGTCATCTGCAAAGAGAGACAGTTTGACTTCTTCTTTGCCGATTTGGATACCTTTGATCCCTTTTTGTCTTCTGATTGCTGTTGCAAGGACTTCTAGTACTATGTTGAATAATAGTGGCGAGAGTGGGCATCCTTGTCGTGTTCCTGATCTTAAGGGAAAGGCTTCCAGCTTTTCCCCATTGAGAATAATGCTTGCAGTAGGCTTTTCATAGATGGCTTTTATGAGATTGAGAAATGTACCCTCTATTCCTACACTCTGAAGGGTTTTAATCAGGAAAGGATGCTGTATTTTGTCAAATGCTTTTTCTGCATCAATTGAGAGGATCATATGGTTCTTGAGTCTTTTCTTGTTGATATGATGTATCACATTGATTGATTTGCGAGTGTTGAACCATGCTTGCATCCCAGGTATGAATCCCACTTGGTCATGATGGATAATCCTTTTAATGTACTGTTGGATTCTATTAGCAAGGATCTTGTTGAGGATTTTGGCATCCATATTCATTAGAGAAATCGGTCTGTAATTCTCCTTTTTGAGGGGGTCTTTGCCTGGTTTGGGGATCAAGGTAATATTAGCCTCATAGAATGAGTTTGGTAGCTTTCCTTCTGTTTCTATTTTTTGAAATAGCTTTAGGAGAATAGGTATTATTTCTTCTTTGAATGTTTGGTAGAATTCCCCAGGAAAACCGTCTGGGCCTGGAGTTTTATTATTTGGAAGGTTGTTTATCACTGACTCAATTTCTTCATAGTTAATTGGCCTATTTAAGAAATCTATTTCTTCCTGTTTCAGTCTTGGTAGTTTATAGGTTTCCAGGAAGGCCTCCATCTCTTCCAGATTGTTTAGTTTTTTGGCATATAGCTGTTGATAAAAGTTTCTAATAATCCTTGCAATTTCAATGGTGCTGGTCGTGACCTCTCCCTTTTCAGTCATAATTTTAATAATCTCAGTCCTTTCTCTTTGTTTTTGGACAAGTTTTGCCAGTGGTCTATCAATTTTATGGATTCTCTCAAAGAACCAGCTTCTAGTCCTGTTGATCTGCTCTACTGTGGTTCTGGTCTCTAATTCATTGATTTCTGCTCTAATCTTGGTCAACTCCTTCCTTGTCAGTGGGTTAGGCCTGTCCCTCTGTTGCTGTTCCAGTTTCTTGAGGTGAGAATATAGAAACTGCATTTTAGATTTTTCTATTCTTTTGAGTGAGGCTTGGATGGCTATGTATTTCCCCCTTAGGACTGCCTTTGCAGTATCCCATAGGTTTTGGACCGTTGTGTATTCATTCTCGTTGGTCTCCATAAATTGTTTAATTTGTTTTTTGATTTCCTGGTTTATCGAGTCATTCTTGAGCAGGATGGTTCTTAGCCTCCAAGTGTTTGAGTTTCTTCCAGGTTTTTCCTTGTGGTTGAGTTCCAATTTCAGAGCGTTGTGGTCTGAGAATATGCAGGGGATAATTTCAATCTTTTGGTATTGGCTGAGACCTGTTTTGTGTCCCAGAGCATGATCTATTCTTGAGAATGTTCCATGGGCATTTGAATAGAATGAGTATTCTTTGGTTCTGGGGTGTAGTGTTCTATATATATCTATGAGGTCCAACTCGTCGAGTATGGCATTCAAAGCCTTTGATTCTTTGCTTAGTTTTTGCCAGGGTGTTCTGTCTATTTCTGATAGTGGGGTGTTGAGGTCCCCTACTATTACTGTGTTCTTATCTATATGTCTCTTTATTTTGGTTAAGAGTTGGCTTGTGTATCTTGCTGCTCCCCTGTTGGGGGCATATATATTAATAATTGTCATATCCACTTGTTGAATACTTCCTTTAAGAATAATATAGTGCCCTTCTGTATCTCTCTCTATGGCCTCTAGTTTAAAATCCAGTCTATCTGATATGAGAATTGCTACTCCAGCTTTCTTTTGAGGTCCATTTGCGTGGAAGATGGTACTCCATCCCCTTACTCTAAGTCTGAATGCATCTTTGGGTTCAAAATGAGTCTCTTGTAGACAGCAAATGGATGGGTCATGTCTTTTTATCCAATCTGCAACCCTGTGGCGTTTTATGGGAGAGTTTAAGCCATTTAGATTGATAGAGATTATTGACAGATATGATTTTAATGATGCCATTTCTCTTTAAAGTCTTTGTATCGGTTGTGACTTGCTGCTCTGTATCACTCTTGGGGCCTTTTTACCTTTATAGAGCCCCCCTTAATATCTCCTGTAGGGCTGGTTTCGTGGTTACGAAATTGGTTAATGATTGGCGATTTTGGAACGTCTTTATTTCTCCATCAATTCTGAATGACAGCTTTGCTGGATAAAGGATCCTTGGCTGCATGTTTTTCTCTGAAAGAGCTTTAAAAATGCCCCCCCAAGCCTTTCTCTCATTCCAGGTCTCTGTAGACAGGTCTGACGTAATCCTGATACCTTTGCCTTGGTACGTGAGAAATTTCTTTGCCCTGGCCGCTTTCAATACTGTATCCTTGGATCTAATATTTGCGAATTGCACTATGACATGCCGTGGCGTAGGTTTGTCCTGGTTGAGCTTGGATGGGGTCCTCTCTGCCTCTTGGACACGAATGCTTGTTTCCCTTGCTAGATTAGGGAAGTTTTCAGCTACAATTTGTTCAAATATCTCTTCTAGACCTCTGTTTTTCTCCACCCCTTCAGGGATGCCGATGATTCTGACATTGGATCGTTTCATAGAGTCAGTAATCTCCCGTATTCTACATTCGTGGGCGTGGATTTTTTTAAGACCAGCTTCTGTTTTCGTTTTTTCTTCCACTAACCCATCCTCCAATTCGCTAATGCGTTCCTCTGCCTCGGGGACCCTGGCCGTCAGAGCCTCTAGTTTTGACTGTATTTGGCCCACTGAGTTTTTAATTTCTGTCAGATTCGCTCTCATTTCTGCCCTTAGGGATTCTATATTCTCAGCAACGCTTTCTCTGATGCTTTTTTCAAGTTTACTCATCATCTTGACCATTGTTGCTCTGAATTCCATTTCTGATAATTGGGATACATCCATATGTATTAATTCTGTGGCCGAGGCCAATTCTGTGGCAGAGGCCACAGACTCATTATCTTTTCTTTGCTGGGGGGGACTTCTCCTTCTCGTCATTCTGATGAAGAGAGATTGCAGGGTTGTCCAGAGCCCAAGTGTTGACTGGGACCCAGGCCGTGCGCCCTTGTTTTATAGAGATCTTAGGGATGTGGGCTTCTTCCTTAAAGATTTTATTTATTTATTTGAGAGAGAGAGACAGACAGTCATCAAGAAAGGGAACCCACGCAGGGGAGTGGGAGAGGAAGAAGCAGGCTCCCAGCGGAGAAGCCCAGTGAGGGACTCCTTTCCGGAACGTTGTGATCACACCCTAATCCGAAGACAGGTGCTTGGTGACTGCGCCACTCAGGCGCTCCGGGTTGTGGGCTTCTTGATTTTTCAGCCTGCCTTCTGGGGGAGGGGCCTGCCTGCAGGTACTCAGAAAACCCTGTTTGGGTAGAGTCTCTGTGTCCCTTGCGAGGGGGGATGGGGATGGGCACCCTGTGAGCCGGTATTTCCGGGCTTTTGTTCTCTGGCGGCTTTCCCTGGCGGTTTGCTATGCCTCTTCTGAGAGCCAGAGCAGCAGCAGCCGAAATTCAGCCTCTGTCACAGAACGGAGGGATTGCGGCCCATTCTCCACTGATGTTCTGGCCACTTTAGCTCTGTTTCTGTTGGTGCTGCTCAACCCCACAGCATCCCGGGCTGTGCGCCCCACACCCGGCGTCCCAGCCCTCACTTCCAGGGCCGGCACGTCTCTGTCCTTTGTGTTTCCAACCCC
>NC_048223.1:61354130-61356731 GCF_002007445.2 Ailuropoda melanoleuca
GCTCCCGAGCTCCCTGTTTCAGTATGGTTCACCTGTGCTCTGGAGCGCCAGTTTTCAGTCTGGTCGCGCTTGCACTCCTGAGCTCTCGGTTTCACTCTAGTTCGAGTGTGTGGTTGGGAGCTCCTGTTTTCAGTTTGGACACGGGCGTTCCCAGGCTCACTGTCACAGTCCGCTCTCTTGCGGGTGCTGGTCTGAGAGTCCAGCCCGCTCCGCAGCACAAGGGGCTATCGCTTCCCGGCANCGCCTACTCCTCCTCCATCTTTTCTCCTCCTTGCAGAAAGTGGTTGCCTTTCTGTTCATAGAGTTTCTGCTACTCTTTTCTTCATTCTCCAGTTGCATTCATAGGTATTCGGAATGGTTTGGTAGCTCTCTCGCTGAATTCCTGGGACCAGATGAACTTTAGGTCTCCTGCTCCTCCGCCATCTTGGAACGCCGAGCTGGAGCTCAACTCCTGTTTTATTTATTTATTTATTTATTTTTTTAANCTCCTTGCAGAAAGTGGTTGCCTTTCTGTTCATAGAGTTTCTGCTACTCTTTTCTTCATTCTCCAGTTGCATTCATAGGTATTCGGAATGGTTTGGTAGCTCTCTCGCTGAATTCCTGGGACCAGACGAACTTTAGGTCTCCTGCTCCTCCGCCATCTTGGAACGCCGAGCTGGAGCTCAACTCCTGTTTTAAACTGGGTTCCTTGCAGAAAGTGGTGGCTATTCTGTTCTTAGAGTTGCTGCTATTCTTTTCTTCATTCTCCAGTTGAGTTTGTAGGTGTTCAGAATGGTCTGATAGCTATCTAGCTGCATTCCTGGGACCAGCCAAAATTTAAGCCTCCTGCTCCTCCGCCATCTTGGACTCCTCTATCCACAGGCTNCTATCTAGCTGCATTCCTGGGACCAGACGAAATTTAAGCCTCCTGCTCCTCCGCCATCTTGGACTCCTCTATCCACAGGCTTTTTCTTATACAAAGGTCGCTCTGTGGACCTGAGAGGATGGAGGAGAAGTGCAGTTAATGTGATGCCTGGCACGTAGTCAACATTTTGCACATGGCAGTTCCATAGCGGTTGCTCAATGGCTCGGGCAAGCAGAGGGAGAAGGGGCCCAAGAGGATGGCTGCCCCTCCTGATGCCGGGAAAGACTTCCACACAGCTAGCCATCTTCCTGTCCCAGTCCTGGCCACCACCTCCAAGGCAACGCCCATTCCCTCTAGAGGGCATGACATCATTTTGTGACTCAGTTGCCGTTTGCAGGCTGCTCTGTGGGCGCTTTCCTCAGCTTTCTCCTGCACACCTCCTTGCTGGGCAGGCTCCCTGCAGTGGGACTGGCAGCCTGCCCTGCCATTTTCCTGACTCCCAAGCGCTGCCTCTATAGACGGGGTGTCAGATGCCTGCTTGGGGCCATGCTGAGTGTCCCAAAATGTGTCAGCTCCCACCCTCCAGCCGCCTGTCTGCTCATCTCCTCCCCCAGGTGCATTCCATGCCTGGCTGGGGCCAGAGCTGGGGGCGGGGCTCAGCATTGGTCCTGGTGGACTGGACCCACGGACTCTGGTTTCTGTCTTCCAGCTCTGGCACACCGGCTCTGCTCACCCCAAGCCTCGGCTCTCTTTTACCTTGGGGTCTGTTTGGGGTCTGCTGCTCCACGGGCAGCAAGCAGAACAGCGATGGCTTATGGAATCACTCACCTTGCATACCCTGCTGCCCAAATCCAGCCGGGGTCCATGCGGGGGACAAGTGGCAGCTTCTCCGTTCTACCTCTCACTGCCAGCACCCCAAAGTCCCATGGGACCCTTGGCCATGCAGTGCCATTTAGGAGACTGTGCTATTCCATGAACGACTTGCTTTCTAGAACCAGACCACTCACCACATGTCCTTCATGCCTTCACTTATTTCCCATCAGGGGTGCAGTTGTGAATTGCTTCCATGACCTACAGCCAACAAATTTGGGTCTCTAAGTTACCTCTTGCTAGTAAATCACATGGGACACATTACTTAACTTTTCTGCTCTCCAGGTCCCTCCTGTAGAATATGGGTAAAACCATAGGTCTGGGAGAACTGAGTGAAAATGCGAAGCCAGCGGGGCCTGGTGCCTGGCAACTGCCTCACACGAGCTAGTGCTGTGAGTGAGCTCGTGTGGAAGCAGCCCGAGAGCAAGCCTCCTGAAACTTCCTTCCCGCTTTGCGACATCTGTATTCACAGCTTAGATTGCCGCTCGCAGTTTCGCTGTATCAGGATTTATCTTATGTAGCAAATGCAAACCCAGACAACAGAAGGCTCTTGGATACACTGCGGCGTAAGGTTTGTAAGGTGTCCCTTTTTCCCCTCAGGGCCTGCTGTTCTTCCCTCAGCCACCTGTCGTCTGCCCTGAAAAGCAGTTCTGAGAGGTGGTGACTCCTTGAATAGTCTGGATTCAACTTCAGTAAACCTTGGCATAGGTGGGACTCTCTGTTCCCTGTGGTCTTAATAATCATGTCATATCACAAAGGAAATTCCTCTTCCCACTACCAGTTAAAAGCATCCTTTGCTGGTGTGTCCCCAAGACTCTAAGCTCCTTAGAGGCAGGAACTCAGTCAGGCTTGCAGAACCTGTGGCCTCCAGGGCTGTGTCTGCGTGT
>NC_048223.1:61356831-61368514 GCF_002007445.2 Ailuropoda melanoleuca
CTAAGCTCCTTAGAGGCAGGAACTCAGTCAGGCTTGCAGAACCTGTGGCCTCCAGGGCTGTGTCTGCGTGTCGCTGGTGTCAGCTGTGCCTGCCTCTCTGCTGACAGGCCGCTCCAGCTCTTCCCTTCCTCCCCCCGCTCGTCCATCAGTCCCCAGAATGGTGGCAGGCTGGCTGGCACAGTCTCTGAGGCAGAACAGAAAAGTGCAGGGAGAGGGAGCAGCCTGCACTTCCGTTCCCTGGAGAGCAACGGGGTTTCCCTGGGCCACGTGTGCACTCAGACAGGAGCTCAGCTTGAGCTGGGGATTAGTGCCACAAAGTGAGTCACTGTCCCTAAGCAGGCCTTCGGATATGTGGGAGACATTGTCCATGGAAGGGAAGAGCGATTTGACATAAGTGGCATACCATTTCATTGTGACTTCCTTGGGTCCCTTATGGCCAGCTGGAGATGAGGCCTCACAGGGGAGACCTGCTGCACGCCGAGCCCAGCTCCTTCGTGGAGGCAGGGGTTCCTAGACGAGCCTGTTGACGTCTGAGCCCCAGCCGACACTGAGCTGCCTACCTAGGGGCTTGGGACCTCAAGCCATTAATGCAAGCCATAAAGGTGGGAGGGGTGGCAGGGCCAGACAGGAGTTCTTGAGACAGGTGTGGAAGAGGCCAAGGTTAGCATGGAGCCAGGGAAGCTCCAGTCCCCCAAGGAAGGGCTTGGGACCTCTGAAGGCTCTCAAATCCAGCAGGCAGATGGATGAAGTGAAAAAGAAAAGAAGGCTCTGGGTTGGGTTACTGAGTCCAGTCCTGCTCCACAAGTAATCAGCCATATCTCAGGCTATACCTACAACTCAAGGAAAACAGAGGAGAGGGAGGCCTTTAGCCTGTGGTCCATAGTGAGTCTTCAGAGAACCTGTGAACTCTAAAAGGATAGGCCTTTTTTGTGGACTCATAATCTTTTCAGATTCTCAAAGGTGTTCCTGACCCCCCAAAATAAAAATCACTATACAGTGTGATCACTGGGGTTCTTTCCATCACATACATTCTAGATATCTGAATTGTAGGTGCTTGGTCCTGTCCACAGGTTTCTAACATTGATAGAGGTATTGGCTGAATCTGGCCCCAGGCGATATGACTCTCAAGGGACCCTGGGGGGTGTGACTCTGCAGGGCCTTGGGGGTGTGATTCTGAAGGGCCTGGGGTGTGATCTGAGGGGACCTAGGGGTGTGACTCTGAGGGAACCTGGGGGTGTGATCCTGAAGGGCCTGGGGGTTTGACTCTGAGGGAACCTAGGAGGTATGACCCTGAGGGGACCTGAGGGTGTGACTCTGAAGGATCCTGGGGGTGTGAGTCTGAGGGGCCTGTGGGGTGTGACTCTGAGGGGCCCTAAAGGTGTGATTCTGAAGGGCCTGGGGTGTGATCTGAGGGGACCTAGGGGTGTGACTCTGAGGGAACCTAGGAGGTGTGACCCTGAAGGATCCTGGGGGTGTGACTCTGAGGGGGCCCATGTGATAGATTTGACCCAAGAGGAAGCTGGATGGGAGGATCTGTTGGACTGCACTTGTATTTCTTCCTTGGGTTGTGGAAGAAAATGCACTCTTCAAAGTGCTGTGCTCTTCCGGAGTAATTGAACACAGATGCTACTGTTAGAGCCATTTCCTTTTGTTCCTTGGCCACAGGCTCTGGGCGTCTCCTTGGGCAGCAGCGGGGCCCAGCTCTCGTCTCCATCATCCTGTTTGCTGGATGTGATCCGGTGTGGTTCTTGTACCACATGGGGGGGTATGCCACCTGAGCCCCAGGGCCCATTGCTAGTGAAGCAAACGCTGCCCATGGTAGCTCCCAGCACCCAAGCCACCCTAGCTTCTAGACGCACAGAAATAGCTTTGTCAATTTTCTCCCCCAAACCTTATTTTTCCTGCTGTCTTTAGGACAGGGCAGAAATTCATAAACAGGGATAGTTTGGGGCCTGGGGGATTCAGCCTCACCAGCCGGATGAGGTGAGGAACCAGTGGCTGCGGTTGTCACACTTCCTGGGTGGACTCTTTTGTCCCACAGCTCCAACCTTTCGGGGGCAAGACCTTTGGCCAGGCCTCAGTTCCAGGTCAGCCACCAGGATGTGGAGGCAAAAAAGAGAGATACTTGGACCTCCAAAGGCAAATGATCTGAACTGAGCTCCCCAGTCTTTTGGGGAGAAAAGGTCTCCACTCACAGGTGCCCCTATAGGCTGTTTCTGGAAATCCAGGCCAGACCAGCCCGTGGGCTGCCAGACTGCCGGCACCCAGCCTTCCCCTGGACCTGCTGCTCCCAGATTCGTGCCCTTGGGCAGCTCATTTTTTTGTATACATTTTGTTTTTCCCCACAACTCTCAGCCCCCACTGAGAACAGGCCTGCCAGTTTGAATATCCTTTTGGCAAGAGAGGTGGAGAGTTTTATGTTTCCACCCAAGGCCTCACAGCTAATACCCTGCCAGATGCTGGGCGGCCTCACCAGCCAGCCGGAACCTAGCTCTCCCAGAGGGCGGAGGCAATATTTTCCCTGGACAAGATGAGGAGAAGGGCTTTTCCAGTGAAGCCCAAGCCTCTGAGCCCTGAGCTATGAACTACCCCGCATCACTGACAGTGGCCTTTCCGTCAGCCAGGCCCAGGCCCGGCCCTGTCACGGGGAACAAGGAGGAGCCAGGCCTCACAGGAGAATCAGAGAAGAGCGATGGATTCTGCCCTACCTCATGGACAGCATTAAATATATTTTTTAAAGATTTAATTTATGAGAGAGAGTGAGAGAGAGAACGCACAGGGAGGGGGAAGAACAGAAGGAGAAGCAGACCCCCCACTGAGCAGGGAGCCCGATGCGGGGCTTGNCTTCGTACCTCAATACTCAGCACTGGAGATGTTCATTTGTAGAGATCCAGATGTATCTTCCTGCGTCTCAGGCTGATTCTGTGGGTGTTCAGAATGGTCTGGTAGATATCCAGCTCGACTCGGACCAGCTGAGAAAGGGTCGCCTACTCCTCCTCCATCTTTTCTCCTCCTTGCAGAAAGTGGTTGCCTTTCTGTTCATAGAGTTTCTGCTACTCTTTTCTTCATTCTCCAGTTGCATTCATAGGTATTCGGAATGGTTTGGTAGCTCTCTCGCTGAATTCCTGGGACCAGACGAACTTTAGGTCTCCTGCTCCTCCGCCATCTTGGAACGCCGAGCTGGAGCTCAACTCCTGTTTTAAACTGGGTTCCTTGCAGAAAGTGGTGGCTATTCTGTTCTTAGAGTTGCTGCTATTCTTTTCTTCATTCTCCAGTTGAGTTTGTAGGTGTTCAGAATGGTCTGATAGCTATCTAGCTGCATTCCTGGGACCAGACGAAATTTAAGCCTCCTGCTCCTCCGCCATCTTGGACTCCTCTATCCACAGGCTTTTTCTTATACAAAGGTCGCTCTGTGGACCTGAGAGGATGGAGGAGAAGTGCAGTTAATGTGATGCCTGGCACGTAGTCAACATTTTGCACATGGCAGTTCCATAGCGGTTGCTCAATGGCTCGGGCAAGCAGAGGGAGAAGGGGCCCAAGAGGATGGCTGCCCCTCCTGATGCCGGGAAAGACTTCCACACAGCTAGCCATCTTCCTGTCCCAGTCCTGGCCACCACCTCCAAGGCAACGCCCATTCCCTCTAGAGGGCATGACATCATTTTGTGACTCAGTTGCCGTTTGCAGGCTGCTCTGTGGGCGCTTTCCTCAGCTTTCTCCTGCACACCTCCTTGCTGGGCAGGCTCCCTGCAGTGGGACTGGCAGCCTGCCCTGCCATTTTCCTGACTCCCAAGCACTGCCTCTATAGACGGGGTGTCAGATGCCTGCTTGGGGCCATGCTGAGTGTCCCAAAATGTGTCAGCTCCCACCCTACAGCCGCCTGTCTGCTCATCTCCTCCCCCAGGTGCATTCCATGCCTGGCAGGGGCCAGAGCTGGGGGCGGGGCTCAGCATTGTTCCCGGTGGACTGGACCCACGGACTCTGGTTTCTGTCTTCCAGCTCTGGCACACTGGCTCTGCTCACCCCAAGCCTCGGCTCTCTTTTACCTTGGGGTCTGTTTGGGGTCTGCTGCTCCACGGGCAGCAAGCAGAACAGCGATGGCTTATGGAATCACTCACCTTGCATACCCTGCTGCCCAAATCCAGCCGGGGTCCATGCGGGGGACAAGTGGCAGCTTCTCCGTTCTTCCTCTCACTGCCAGCACCCCAAAGTCCCATGGGACCCTTGGCCATGCAGTGCCATTTAGGAGACTGTGCTATTCTATGAACGACTTGCTTTCTAGAACCAGACCACTCACCACATGTCCTTCATGCCTTCACTTATTTCCCGTCAGGGGTGCAGTTGTGAATTGCTTCCATGACCTACAGCCAACAAATTTGGGTCTCTAAGTTACCTCTTGCTAGTAAATCACATGGGACACATTACTTAACTTTTCTGCTCTCCAGTCCCTCCTGTAGAATATGGGTAAAACCATAGGTCTGGGAGAACTGAGTGAAAATGCGAAGCCAGCGGGGCCTGGTGCCTGGCAACTGCCTCACACGAGCTAGTGCTGTGAGTGAGCTCGTGTGGAAGCAGCCCGAGAGCAAGCCTCCTGAAACTTCCTTCCCGCTTTGCGACATCTGTATTCACAGCTTAGATTGCCGCTCACAGTTTCGCTGTATCAGGATTTATCTTATGTAGCAAATGCAAACCCAGACAACAGAAGGCTCTTGGATACAGTGCGGTGTAAGGTTTGTAAGGTGTCCCTTTTTCCCCTCAGGGCTTGCTGTTCTTCCCTCAGCCACCTGTCGTCTGCCCTGAAAAGCAGTTCTGAGAGGTGGTGACTCCTTGAATAGTCTGGATTCAACTTCAGTAAACCTTGGCATAGGTGGGACTCTCTGTTCCCTGTGGTCTTAATAATCATGTCATATCACAAAGGAAATTCCTCTTCCCACTACCAGTTAAAAGCATCCTTTGCTGGTGTGTCCCCAAGACTCTAAGCTCCTTAGAGGCAGGAACTCAGTCAGGCTTGCAGAACCTGTGGCCTCCAGGGCTGTGTCTGCGTGTCGCTGGTGTCAGCTGTGCCTGCCTCTCTGCTGACAGGCCGCTCCAGCTCTTCCCTTCCTCCCCCCGCTCGTCCATCAGTCCCCAGAATGGTGGCAGGCTGGCTGGCACAGTCTCTGAGGCAGAACAGAAAAGTGCAGGGAGAGGGAGCAGCCTGCACTTCCGTTCCCTGGAGAGCAACGGGGTTTCCCTGGGCCACGTGTGCACTCAGACAGGAGCTCAGCTTGAGCTGGGGATTAGTGCCACAAAGTGAGTCACTGTCCCTAAGCAGACCTTTGGATATGTGGGAGACATTGTCCATGGAAGGGAAGAGCGATTTGACATAAGTGGCATACCATTTCATTGTGACTTCCTTGGGTCCCTTATGGCCAGCTGGAGATGAGGCCTCACAGGGGAGACCTGCTGCACGCTGAGCCCAGCTCCTTCGTGGAGGCAGGGGTTCCTAGACGAGCCTGTTGATGTCTGAGCCCCAGCTGACACTGAGCTGCCTACCTAGGGGCTTGGGACCTCAAGCCATTAATGCAAGCCATAAAGGTGGGAGGGGTGGCAGGGCCAGACAGGAGTTCTTGAGACAGGTGTGGAAGAGGCCAAGGTTAGCATGGAGCCAGGGAAGCTCCAGTCCCCCAAGGAAGGGCTTGGGACCTCTGAAGGCTCTCAAATCCAGCAGGCAGATGGATGAAGTGAAAAAGAAAAGAAGGCTCTGGGTTGGGTTACTGAGTCCAGTCCTGCTCCACAAGTAATCAGCCATATCTCAGGCTATACCTACAACTCAAGGAAAACAGAGGAGAGGGAGGCCTTTAGCCTGTGGTCCATAGTGAGTCTTCAGAGAACCTGTGCACTCTAAAAGGATAGGCCTTTTTTGTGGACTCATAATCTTTTCAGATTCTCAAAGGTGTTCCTGACCCCCCAAAATAAAAATCACTATACAGTGTGATCACTGGGGTTCTTTCCATCACATACATTCTAGATATCTGAATTGTAGGTGCTTGGTCCTGTCCACAGGTTTCTAACATTGATAGAGGTATTGGCTGAATCTGGCCCCAGGCGATATGACTCTCAAGGGACCCTGGGGGGTGTGACTCTGCAGGGCCTTGGGGGTGTGATTCTGAAGGGCCTGGGGTGTGATCTGAGGGGACCTAGGGGTGTGACTCTGAGGGAACCTGGGGGTGTGATCCTGAAGGGCCTGGGGGTTTGACTCTGAGGGAACCTAGGAGGTATGACCCTGAGGGGACCTGAGGGTGTGACTCTGAAGGATCCTGGGGGTGTGAGTCTGAGGGGCCTGTGGGGTGTGACTCTGAGGGGCCCTAAAGGTGTGATTCTGAAGGGCCTGGGGTGTGATCTGAGGGGACCTAGGGGTGTGACTCTGAGGGAACCTAGGAGGTGTGACCCTGAAGGATCCTGGGGGTGTGACTCTGAGGGGGCCCATGTGATAGATTTGACCCAAGAGGAAGCTGGATGGGAGGATCTGTTGGACTGCACTTGTATTTCTTCCTTGGGTTGTGGAAGAAAATGCACTCTTCAAAGTGCTGTGCTCTTCCGGAGTAATTGAACACAGATGCTACTGTTAGAGCCATTTCCTTTTGTTCCTTGGCCACAGGCTCTGGGCGTCTCCTTGGGCAGCAGCGGGGCCCAGCTCTCGTCTCCATCATCCTGTTTGCTGGATGTGATCCGGTGTGGTTCTTGTACCACATGGGGGGGGATGCCACCTGAGCCCCAGGGCCCATTGCTAGTGAAGCAAACGCTGCCCATGGTAGCTCCCAGCACCCAAGCCACCCTAGCTTCTAGACGCACAGAAATAGCTTTGTCAATTTTCTCCCCCAAACCTTATTTTTCCTGCTGTCTTTAGGACAGGGCAGAAATTCATAAACAGGGATAGTTTGGGGCCTGGGGGATTCAGCCTCACCAGCCGGATGAGGTGAGGAACCAGTGGCTGCGGTTGTCACACTTCCTGGGTGGACTCTTTTGTCCCACAGCTCCAACCTTTCGGGGGCAAGACCTTTGGCCAGGCCTCAGTTCCAGGTCAGCCACCAGGATGTGGAGGCAAAAAAGAGAGATACTTGGACCTCCAAAGGCAAATGATCTGAACTGAGCTCCCCAGTCTTTTGGGGAGAAAAGGTCTCCACTCACAGGTGCCCCTATAGGCTGTTTCTGGAAATCCAGGCCAGACCAGCCCGTGGGCTGCCAGACTGCCGGCACCCAGCCTTCCCCTGGACCTGCTGCTCCCAGATTCGTGCCCTTGGGCAGCTCATTTTTTTGTATACATTTTGTTTTTCCCCACAACTCTCAGCCCCCACTGAGAACAGGCCTGCCAGTTTGAATATCCTTTTGGCAGGAGAGGTGGAGAGTTTTATGTTTCCACCCAAGGCCTCACAGCTAATACCCTGCCAGATGCAGCCAGCCGGAACCTAGCTCTCCCGGAGGGCANCCCAGAGGGCGGAGGCAATATTTTCCCTGGACAAGATGAGGAGAAGGGCTTTTCCAGTGAAGCCCAAGCCTCTGAGCCCTGAGCTATGAACTACCCCGCATCACTGACAGTGGCCTTTCCGTCAGCCAGGCCCAGGCCCGGCCCTGTCACGGGGAACAAGGAGGAGCCAGGCCTCACAGGAGAATCAGAGAAGAGCGATGGATTCTGCCCTACCTCATGGACAGCATTAAATATATTTTTTAAAGATTTAATTTATGAGAGAGAGTGAGAGAGAGAACGCACAGGGAGGGGGAAGAACAGAAGGAGAAGCAGACCCCCCACTGAGCAGGGAGCCCGATGCGGGGCTTGATCCCAGAACCCCAAGACCACGACCTGAGCTGAAGGCAGACGCTTCACCGACTGAAGACCCAGGCTCCCGGACATCATTAGATCCCAGGTGTCAGGACGCTAGCGATTCCTCTCTTCAAAAGAAAGCTGGAGTAGCAATTCTCATATCAGATAGACTGGATTTTAAACTAGAGGCCATAGAGAGAGATACAGAAGGGCACTATATTATTCTTAAAGGAAGTATTCAACAAGTGGATATGACAATTATTAATATATATGCCCCCAACAGGGGAGCAGCAAGATACACAAGCCAACTCTTAACCAAAATAAAGAGACATATAGATAAGAACACAGTAATAGTAGGGGACCTCAACACCCCACTATCAGAAATAGACAGAACACCCTGGCAAAAACTAAGCAAAGAATCAAAGGCTTTGAATGCCATACTCGACGAGTTGGACCTCATAGATATATATAGAACACTACACCCCAGAACCAAAGAATACTCATTCTATTCAAATGCCCATGGAACATTCTCAAGAATAGATCATGCTCTGGGACACAAAACAGGTCTCAGCCAATACCAAAAGATTGAAATTATCCCCTGCATATTCTCAGACCACAACGCTCTGAAATTGGAACTCAACCACAAGGAAAAACCTGGAAGAAACTCAAACACTTGGAGGCTAAGAACCATCCTGCTCAAGAATGACTCGATAAACCAGGAAATCAAAAAACAAATTAAACAATTTATGGAGACCAACGAGAATGAATACACAACGGTCCAAAACCTATGGGATACTGCAAAGGCAGTCCTAAGGGGGAAATACATAGCCATCCAAGCCTCACTCAAAAGAATAGAAAAATCTAAAATGCAGTTTCTATATTCTCACCTCAAGAAACTGGAACAGCAACAGAGGGACAGGCCTAACCCACTGACAAGGAAGGAGTTGACCAAGATTAGAGCAGAAATCAATGAATTAGAAACCAGAACCACAGTAGAGCAGATCAACAGGACTAGAAGCTGGTTCTTTGAGAGAATCCATAAAATTGATAGACCACTGGCAAAACTTGTCCAAAAACAAAGAGAAAGGACTGAGATTATTAAAATTATGACTGAAAAGGGAGAGGTCACGACCAGCACCATTGAAATTGCAAGGATTATTAGAAACTTTTATCAACAGCTATATGCCAAAAAACTAAACAATCTGGAAGAGATGGAGGCCTTCCTGGAAACCTATAAACTACCAAGACTGAAACAGGAAGAAATAGATTTCTTAAATAGGCCAATTAACTATGAAGAAATTGAGTCAGTGATAAACAACCTTCCAAATAATAAAACTCCAGGCCCAGACGGTTTTCCTGGGGAATTCTACCAAACATTCAAAGAAGAAATAATACCTATTCTCCTAAAGCTATTTCAAAAAATAGAAACAGAAGGAAAGCTACCAAACTCATTCTATGAGGCTAATATTACCTTGATCCCCAAACCAGGCAAAGACCCCCTCAAAAAGGAGAATTACAGACCGATTTCTCTAATGAATATGGATGCCAAAATCCTCAACAAGATCCTTGCTAATAGAATCCAACAGTACATTAAAAGGATTATCCATCATGACCAAGTGGGATTCATACCTGGGATGCAAGCATGGTTCAACACTCGCAAATCAATCAATGTGATACATCATATCAACAAGAAAAGACTCAAGAACCATATGATCCTCTCAATTGATGCAGAAAAAGCATTTGACAAAATACAGCATCCTTTCCTGATTAAAACCCTTCAGAGTGTAGGAATAGAGGGTACATTTCTCAATCTCATAAAAGCCATCTATGAAAAGCCTACTGCAAGCATTATTCTCAATGGGGAAAAGCTGGAAGCCTTTCCCTTAAGATCAGGAACACGACAAGGATGCCCACTCTCGCCACTATTATTCAACATAGTACTAGAAGTCCTTGCAACAGCAATCAGAAGACAAAAAGGGATCAAAGGTATCCAAATCGGCAAAGAAGAAGTCAAACTGTCTCTCTTTGCAGATGACATGATACTCTATATGGAAAACCCAAAGGAATCCACTCCCAAACTATTAGAAGTTATAGAACAATTCAGTAAGGTGGCAGGATACAAAATCAATGCCCAGAAATCAGTTGCATTTCTATACACGAATAACGAGACTGAAGAAAGAGAAATTAGGGAATCCATCCCATTTACAATAACACCAAAAACCATACGTTACCTTGGAATTAACTTAACCAGAGACGTAAAGGACCTATATCCTAGAAACTATAGATCACTTTTGAAAGATATTGAGGAAGACATAAAAAGATGGAAAAATATTCCATGCTCATGGATTGGAAGAATTAACATAGTTAAAATGTCCATACTACCCAGAGCAATCTACACTTTCAATGCTATCCCGATCAAAATACCGAGGACATTTTTCAAAGAACTGGAACAAATAGTCCTTAAATTTGTATGGAACCAGAAAAGGCCCCGAATCTCCAAGGAACTGTTGAAAAGGAAAAACAAAGCTGGGGGCATCACAATGCCGGATTTCGAGCTGTACTACAAAGCTGTGATCACAAAGACAGCATGGTACTGGCACAAAAACAGACACATCGACCAATGGAACAGAATAGAGAACCCAGAAATGGACCCTCGGCTCTTTGGGCAACTAATCTTTGATAAAGCAGGAAAAAACATCCGGTGGAAAAAAGACAGTCTCTTCAATAAATGGTGCTGGGAAAATTGGACAGCTACATGCAAAAGAATGAAACTTGACCACTCTCTCACACCATACACAAAAATAAACTCCAAATGGATGAAAGACCTCAATGTGAGACAGGAATCCATCAAAATTCTAGAGGAGAACATAGGCAACAACTTCTATGACATCGGCCAGAGCAACCTTTTTCACGACACATCGCCAAAGGCAAGAGAAATAAAAGATAAAATGAACTTATGGGACTTTATCAGGATAAAGAGCTTCTGCACAGCCAAGGAAACAGTCAAAAAAACTAAGAGACAGCCCACGGAATGGGAGAATATATTTGCAAAGGACACCACAGATAAAGGACTGGTATCCAAGATCTACAAAGAACTTCTCAAACTCAATACACGAGAAACAAATAAACAAATCATAAAATGGGCAGAAGATATGAACAGACACTTTTCCAATGAAGACATACAAATGGCTAACAGACACATGAAAAAATGTTCAAAATCATTAGCCATCAGGGAAATTCAAATCAAAACCACACTGAGATACCACCTTACGCCAGTTAGAATGGCAAAGATAGACAAGGCAAGAAACAACAATTGTTGGAGAGGATGTGGAGAAAGGGGATCCCTCCTACATTGTTGGTGGGAATGCAAGTTGGTACAGCCACTCTGGAAAACAGTGTGGAGGTCCCTTAAAAAGTTAAAAATTGAACTACCCTATGACCCAGCCATTGCACTGCTGGGTGTTTACCCCAAAGATACAGACGTAGTGAAGAGAAGGGCCATATGCACCCCAATGTTCATAGCAGCATTGTCCACAATAGCTAAATCGTGGAAGGAGCCGAGATGCCCTTCAACAGATGACTGGATTAAGAAGCTGTGGTCCATATATACAATGGAATATTACTCAGCTATCAGAAAGAACGAATTCTCAACATTTACTGCAACATGGACGGCACTGGAGGAGATAATGCTAAGTGAAATAAGTCAAGCAGAGAAAGACAATTATCATATGATGTCTCTCATCTATGGAACATAAGAACTAGGATGATCGGCCGGGGAAGAAAGGGATAAAGAAAGGGGGTGTAATCAGAAGGGGGAATGAACCATGAGAGACTATGGACTCCGAGAAACAAACTGAAGACTTCCGAGGGGAGGGGGTGGGGGAA
>NC_048223.1:61368694-61370269 GCF_002007445.2 Ailuropoda melanoleuca
CAAATCTTTTGCAATGAGGGAGAAAAGAAAACCCACCCAAGATCTCATGATGCTGGGTGGATTTTCTTGTCCCCCTCATTGTGAAAGATCTGGTAAAGATCTTGAAGACATGAATCTCTAGTGTCCTGGCGCCTGGGGCCACCTGACCCAGGGGAGTAATCATCCCCGATCTCTGTCCAGGGCCTCACAGTTTGCCAGGACAGTGTCTCCTGTGACCTGGACAGAGCTGACGGCGGGCGGGGGGCTTCTACCTGCTCCACGGTGCTGACGGCCCCTCTAGTCACACCCTCCTTATCCGGGAGCTCTTCCCCCCTCACCCACACAGGGTCCGCTCTGCGTGGGACCTTCTCGTTTGCCTTCTTTCAATTTGCCGGGTCCTCGGCCTTCTGCTGAATTTCCTGGCTTCTTTCCCTCCATATATGTATTTCCCCCTACTTGAAATTCCTTGGCTGTGGGATCTCCTGTTAAAGCCCTGGGCCCCAAATATCCCCCACGATCTCCTTGTTCCTGCCTCTGGGCCGCTGGGCACAACGGACCCTTGTCCCTCTCCGTCTTTTTCTTCTCAGGGAAGCCTCGCCTCCCTTCTCATGGCAGCTGGGTCACTGCAGAGTCCCTTCCTCGGTCCCTTGTCCTTCTGTACCCTTCCCTCCACAGGACCTTCCTCTGGCCTTTCTGGAAAGGGAGGCAGCGCGCTGCCTGGCCTCAGCTCTCCTCTCCTCCCCCCACTCTCACGGCCACCTGCGGTGTGGTGTGGCCAAGCTGTCCAGCTCCTTCAGGAAAGACAAGCCTTCCTCCTCTGTGAGCGCTCCTGTGAGAACCGAATAGCATGCAGCGGGGAAGGGCCTGGCCCCGGAGTAATGGCTGTGTGAGTGACAGCTGCTTTATTCTGGCAACTTCGGAGACGACATAGTCTGTTCAAAGCTTGTCCTGCACGTAGTCCCTTAGCTTATCCCTCCCACCAGGAGGACAGGCTTCTCCCCGTCTCCACACAACCAACCAAATCCAAGCTTTTGGAGAGTGGCTTCGGGCCCCTCCCAGGCAGGCGTGCTTGCCCTGCCCCAGGCCTGAGCTCTGCCCCCACCAACCCGCTGCCCCACCTTCCACTCNCAGCTCTCCTCTCCTCCCCCCACTCTCACGGCCACCTGCGGTGTGGTGTGGCCAAGCTGTCCAGCTCCTTCAGGAAAGACAAGCCTTCCTCCTCTGTGAGCGCCCCTGTGAGAACCGAATAGCGTGCAACNAACTTTTCTTTTTTTTTTTTTTTTTTTGGTCATTCCTGCCACCCCAAAGTAAACCAAAACAATGCTCCCTTTTTTCTATTTGAATGTGTAACAATTATCTACAGCCACAAAACACGGCAGAAAATATCACAATTCGGGGACTTAGAGCAAGAGGCACTCATTTGGCTGATCGTTCTGTGGGTTAAGGTTTGGCGGTCCCAGCAGGCAGTTCTTATCTTGGACCTCCTCACATGTGTACAGTCAGGTGGCATTGGGACATCAGGGTGACCCAGCCACGTGTCTCTCCTCTACCCCCAGGCTAGCCCAGAATGTTCTTTTGGTGGAGAAGAAGCCCAAA
>NC_048223.1:61372886-61390287 GCF_002007445.2 Ailuropoda melanoleuca
TTATACGCAACTAATGAAGCATCGAACTTTACATCGGAATCCGGGGATGTAATGTATGGTGACTATCATAATATAATAAAAAATCATTAAAAAAAAGATCTTTAGCAAATCTTTTGCAATGAGGGAGAAAAGAAAACCCACCCAAGATCTCATGATGCTGGGTGGATTTTCTTGTCCCCCTCATTGTGAAAGATCTGGTAAAGACCTTGAAGACATGAATCTCTAGTGTCCTGGCGCCTGGGGCCACCTGACCCAGGGGAGTAATCATCCCCGATCTCTGTCCAGGGCCTCACAGTTTGCCAGGACAGTGTCTCCTGTGACCTGGACAGAGCTGACGGCGGGCGGGGGGCTTCTACCTGCTCCACGGTGCTGACGGCCCCTCTAGTCACACCCTCCTTATCCGGGAGCTCTTCCCCCCTCACCCACACAGGGTCCGCTCTGCGTGGGACCTTCTCGTTTGCCTTCTTTCAATTTGCCGGGTCCTCGGCCTTCTGCTGAATTTCCTGGCTTCTTTCCCTCCATATATGTATTTCCCCCTACTTGAAATTCCTTGGCTGTGGGATCTCCTGTTAAAGCCCTGGGCCCCAAATATCCCCCGCGATCTCCTTGTTCCTGCCTCTGGGCCGCTGGGCACAGCGGACCCTTGTCCCTCTCCGTCTTTTTCTTCTCAGGGAAGCCTCGCCTCCCTTCTCATGGCAGCTGGGTCACTGCAGAGTCCCTTCCTCGGTCCCTTGTCCTTCTGTACCCTTCCCTCCACAGGACCTTCCTCTGGCCTTTCTGGAAAGGGAGGCAGGGCGCTGCCTGGCCTCAGCTCTCCTCTCCTCCCCCCACTCTCACGGCCACCTGCGGTGTGGTGTGGCCAAGCTGTCCAGCTCCTTCAGGAAAGACAAGCCTTCCTCCTCTGTGAGCGCTCCTGTGAGAACCGAATAGCATGCAGCGGGGAAGGGCCTGGCCCCGGAGTAATGGCTGTGTGAGTGACAGCTGCTTTATTCTGGCAACTTCGGAGACGACATTGTCTGTTCAAAGCTTGTCCTGCATGTAGTCCCTTAGCTTATCCCTCCCACCCAGGAGGACAGGCTTCTCCCCGTCTCCACACAACCAACCAAATCCAAGCTTTCGGAGAGTGGCTTCGGGCCCCTCCCAGGCAGGCGTGCTTGCCCTGCCCCAGGCCTGAGCTCTGCCCCCACCAACCCGCTGCCCCACCTTCCACTCCAGGTACTTCAGTCTCCTTATGATCTTACTTGTGTGGCTTTGCAAACTTTCCTTTTTTTTTTTTTTTTTGGTCATTCCTGCCACCCCAAAGTAAACCAAAACAATGCTCCCTTTTTTCTATTTGAATGTGTAACAATTATCTACAGCCACAAAACACGGCAGAAAATATCACAATTCGGGGACTTAGAGCAAGAGGCACTCATTTGGCTGATCGTTCTGTGGGTTAAGGTTTGGCGGTCCCAGCAGGCAGTTCTTATCTTGGACCTCCTCACATGTGTACAGTCAGGTGGCATTGGGACATCAGGGTGACCCAGCCACGTGTCTCTCCTCTACCCCCAGGCTAGCCCAGAATGTTCTTTTGGTGGAGAAGAAGCCCAAATGCGTGAGCCCTCTCAAGCCTCCAGATGTGTCCCACTGGCCAACGNGGTCCCAGCAGGCAGTTCTTATCTTGGACCTCCTCACATGTGTACAGTCAGGTGGCATTGGGACATCAGGGTGACCCAGCCACGTGTCTCTCCTCTACCCCCAGGCTAGCCCAGAATGTTCTTTTGGTGGAGAAGAAGCCCAAATGCGTGAGCCCTCTCAAGCCTCCAGATGTGTCCCACTGGCCAACGCAGAGCAAGTCCCATGACGGTCCCAGAGTCTAAGGGGAGGCACTCCAGGTGACAGTGAGAGGAGGGTGAAGGGGGGGCCAGGAGGCAATCAGCCCTCCTCAGACAGCATGTTTTGCACGTGGCCGGGAGCGCCTTCATCTCTCTGTATTACATGGGTCTGCCTTTCTCACTCGCCCTCAGGCTCCAGCTCCTGTGGGCGGGTGTTTTATTCACCGTCATGTCACCACTGCCGGCCGCCAAGGTCCTCACTGGTGGCTGACCGAATTGAATGTGTTCTCCCATCTCAATCTCAGTCTCAAAGAGCTCATGCTCTGCTTTTAAACAGATGTGCTCTCTCACCTGTAGTCAAATACCTTCCCTTGTCCCCGCTGCCACTCTGTGAGTTCCTTGCTGACCAATGTCACATCCTCATGGTCAAGTCACTGGACTATGCGGTCTGGAACCACCCTTCCTCCTCACCCCCTTGTCCAGGCGTAATTGGACTTTTGAAAGCTATTGGGTGCCTTCTACCACATTCAAACCATTCATCAGCATCTCGAAGCCTCTCTCATTTGTTAGTAATGAATGGTCGTCTCCTTCTCAAAAGGTTCTCGTCTGGCAGGCTAGGACTGTGGACAGAGCCTGGCCTTCGGCCTCAGAGAGACCCATCTTGAATCCCAGCTTACTGCCTCCTGGGTCTGTGACTCTTGACCAGGAAAAATGCAGAGTCTGCTTTCCTCTGAGCTTGAACTGCTGTCTCATTCCCACCGCTCACCGGTTCAGCCAGACTCTTTTGCTGAAGACCCAGAGGTTGTCTGCACTTCTAGAAGACAGTGGACCCCAAGAAGAGGGAAGGGTTGAGTTGAGTGGTTGCATTTTTGTTCTGGAAGTAGTGGTAGGAAAAGCAGACTTTAGATTTAAACAGACCAGGATTCAATTCAGATCCCTCTCTTCTCCACCCAACAAAACCCTGGGCCACAGGATATTTCTCATTTCTCTCTGCACAAGTCCTTCTCAATCTCTCACTCTCTTTTGAAGTTTTTCCTTCCTTCTGTGTCTTAACATTAGATTCCTTTAAGGTTCTAGCCCCTTAGATGTTCTCTTTTTATGCTTATTTTCTTGTGAAAGCTCAACTTTTCAATAACTTATCTGAATTGGTACCTTCCAAATTCAAATGACCAGCTCTAAAATTCCACTAAGGATCCACTCCTTCATTCCCACATTCTGTCAGAATGATTTCACATTGATATAACGAGCTCAAATCTCAAATGGAAACAGGCTCCCCATCCTGATTTACCCATTTCTGTTAGTGCACCATTTCCCTGCCCTTCCTATGTCCACTTTTCTCTCGTGGGCCATCTTGGTTTCCTCCTCTCTGTGATGACTGCTCCCATTTTCCCTCTTCCATCGAGCTTCTGATGGGCATGCCACTTCTACTCTAGAAGGTTGTGGAAACACTAATAAGGAATTCTTTCTGGGTACATTTTCTACTCTCTTCCAAAAACAACATTACAACTTCCAGATTTATGGAGTGAGGAAGTGTGGTACTGATTGTTTTTTTATTTCTCTGGGCTATCTTGTCAGCAAGACTGTGGGCAGGGCCCAGAGAGTTAAGAGGTAAGGGGGACAGAATTCTCAACACTTCTCTTTTTTCCTCCTCGAGAATGAAAAGTGGTACCAATCCCACACCCTTCGTGAATGCACAGAGGAAGCCTTGGCCTCTGGCCTTTTGACATCCTCACATGTGTGAAGGAGGGTGGGAGTTTTTCCACTCCTGGCCGAGTTCTTTCCAAGAAAATGATCTCATTTATCTTGCTGAAAGGCTTATTTTCACAGTGCACATTTCATTTTCCATTATTTAATAGGCACATAATGTCCTGCAGCTTCCTTCTAAGTGATCTCATGCATGGGGATTATATGTATTGTTCCAATTCATATAGGAGCCTCAATAAATCTCCATATATTTCTTTCAGCACTGTGGTGATGAAAATACATTGGGCGATGTGTGCCTGTAGTTTGGTTTGTTTGAGGAAAAGTTTTAGTCTGGAAAATAAATACCGTTGACTTAGGAGCAGGGGCTGAGAGGTAGGGCTGGGCAGAAGAAGGTCGGGCACCCCCACTCCAGGCAGGGCTTGACATGGATGGGAGGAGTTGGGGGGAGGACAAGATGTCCACGGAAAGTTATTTGTGGTGCTTGGCAAAGGTGGTGGGGCAGTGTGATGGGTGTAGGGACCATGCAGCAGGGTTTGCAGCTGGGGAGAGCGATGGGGCCAACTCTGAATAGGACAGAGGAAAGTGGGAACTTACAGGCAGGGAGCAGGCAGGGAGGTCAGGCCAGTGGATGGAAAATGAAGAGGAAACATCAGGGCAAGGAAGGATTCTGGCTAACCTGACCTAACAGGGTTCTTGCTGAGGGCTGGATGGGCGTTCACCCATCACCCAGTGGGGGTGGAGGAGCCCCATCAGATATCAAGGGTGGGGGATGCTGGAGAAGCTGACCGAGCAGGATTCTTGCTAAAATTGGACAATGCAGAGATGAACACAAAGTTCAAAAGCCAAGGCCTCGTTGGGAAGAAGATTCCGAAGAAGCTGATTGAGGTTGGTCAAGGAGAGAGTCTTTGTCAAAAAGGAAAATTAGACTCTACAGCTTTGCTGTTTACATTGAGAAAGTGATTTTCACCAAAGCTCAGAACGGAGGTCCAAGATCAGAGACAGATGCCTAAGACACCCTGGGAGGCCTTCGGTGCCCTGGAGTTGGGGAAGAATATTGACAAATCTCGGAAGGAGGCTAAAAATTCAACCTCAGCGGAGTCTGGAGTAAAGCTCTACCCAGTCTTGGTCTTGACTGCCAAAGGTTTGCAAACCCAGTGAAGTTCTTATTCAAGTGCAACTAGCTGGAGGCTACAGCTGTGTTTAAGCAAAATGTGCCTGATCGGTGACAGGCCCTCAGTCTCAGAAATTACCCAGGGAGGGTCTCATGCACCTTTGTGAACCAAGGGAGGTAAGAGCTTTCTGGAGAATCCAGATCATAATGCAGTGATAAGAAATCAAAAACTCTAGGAAACGGTGGTGGCAATTTTTCAGGAAATGGATTTCAACTTTAAAAGCAATAGGAAATGGACTCTGAGAAAAAAACTGAGGGCTTCAGAGGGGAGGGGGGGTGGGGGAATGGGATAGACCGGTGATGGGTAGTAAGGACCGGTGGCGGAGGACTTCCACACTCTCTCCCCACTGGAGTGCGTGGTGCACTGGGTGTTATACGCAACTAATGAATAATCGAACTTTACATCAAAAACCAGGGATGTACTGTATGGTGACTAACATAATAAAAAAATATTATTATAAAAAAAAGCAGTAGGGAAAAAAGTTGCAAGTAAGCTCTTATAAACAGGAGAAAAAATTATTAATTAATCAAATTCTCTTGACTCAGTTTCTTGGAAATTGGCCCTAGATCTTCCCAAGAAAGATATTTATCAAAATCCCCGTCCCCCCACCCCCACCCAAGTGTTCTTCGGAATTGACCCTGACTAAAGTGTTCTTTTACAGTCTGAGTATTTTAAAATTTTTAAAAGGTTTTATTTATTTTTTTAGGGGCACCTGGGTGGCTCAGTTGTTAAGTGTCTGACTTTGGCTCAGGGCGTGATCCTGGAGTCCTGGGATCAAGCCCCGCATTGGACTCCCTGCTCCTCTGGGAGCCTGCTTCTTCCTCTCCCACTCCCCCTGCTTGTGTTCCCTCTCTCACTGGCTGTCTCTCTCTCTGTCAAATAAATAAAATTTTAAAAAATATATATATTTATTTTTTTATTTGAGAGCACACATGAGTCGGGGGGAGGGGCAGAGGGAGAGAGAGAATCTCAAGTAGGCTCCCCACTCAGATCTCTAGACCCTGGGATCGTGACCTGATCTGAAATCAGGAGTTGGCTACTTAACTGACTGAGCCACTGAGGTGCCCCACAGTCTGAGTATTTTAACGAACTTTATTTTTTAGAGCAATTTTAGGGTTACAGAAACATTGAGCAGAAAGTACAGAGAGTTCCCATATATCCTGTCCACCCCCTGACTTTCCCTATTATTAACATCTGGCATTATTGTGGTACATTTGTTACAATTGGTGAACCAATGTTGATACATGGTTATGAACTAAAGTCTGTGGTTTACATTAGGGTTCACTCTTGGTGTTGTACAATTCTCTAGGTAACTGCTGATGTTTGTGGAAAAAAGGCAAGAATTAATTCAGAGTAAACTCCTCACACTTAGGAAAAATGTCTGCGGCCCGAGGTGATTGACTATTCATCTGAGTTACACGTTCCTGAGAAATGTTTATTCTGTGCAGTGCAGGGCATAAAATTTGCATTACATCTGGTCTTTCTTATAATTGTTGTATTATAAGAAATTCTCTCAGAAAGAATTGCATCATCAGAATGAGCAGTTGTGTGCATATATACATATCTGATGGGGAATTAAAATTCAATATTTGTATTTTTCACAGAAGACGCCTTTGGTCATGTGACCTCCAGACAGCCCACATTCATGACACAAGTTGTATCTTTACTCCGAGTGGGAAAGATCCTTGTGTACACAACCCCCGTGTCACCATGCTTGAGCAGTGCCACTGGGGAGGGAGGGAGGGAGAGGAGAGCGGGAGGGCGCTGCTCCTCCTCTCCTTTTTCAGCCCTGGCTCAGTGGCGGAGGACTTCCACACTCTCTCCCCACTGGAGGCATGGAAGAGAGGGCTCTAGCGCTCTCCCTGCATCCTGGGCTCCCTCTTTTCCTGGAAGAGTGGCTAATAGGATCGCTCAGGGACCGACATGCACAAGCCAGTGTCTGCAGGGTCACTGCACTGAGCGGTCGTGGACATCACCTCCGCACTTTCAGGATGACCCATGTGCCAGGCGTGCCAGTTACTAGGCTCTCATCCTTCAGCTGCACGCTCACTCTTTCACACCCGGCTCTGCGATGCTGAGGCTGGTTCTCTGCAAAACCCACTTCTGTTTTGCCCGCTGCTCCCCGTTGGACCCTGCCAATAGGGGACCTACATGCAGCCTGCAAAGTGTGTGGAGGTAGGGGGGACTCTCTGCTTCCTGCTTGCTTCCTGTCCACTTGCTGTTCCTGTGAGCATCACCCCGCAAAGCTTCTCCACCCTGAAGCAGGAAGCCTTCCTGTTGCAGCAGCTCAAGTCTGTCTGCAGTTTCCCCAACTCTTGCAGAGCCAGCCTAATGGCACCCTCTTCAATGCCACACTACCTCAGGCCTCAGCCACCACAATCCAGATTTTAGCAAAGCTCCAGGGAGGGTTTGCCCACTGCTCACTATATCTGGTTCTTCGTTCATACCTCGGCTCTTGCTCTTGGTGNCAGGCCTCAGCCACCACAATCCAGATTTTAGCAACGCTCCAGGGAGGGTTTGCCCACTGCTCACTATATCTGGTTCTTCGTTCATACCTCGGCTCTTGCTCTTGGTGCATTGGTCCCACTGGCTATAATCTGATGGAAGAGGAGAGGTGAGTGCAGCCAGACCCACCTAGCCCCACACTCATCTTTGTAGACTGTGTGACTGCCTGGCTACATTCGTGACTGTAAACTATTTCCTACCATCAATAGGGAAGAGGCCCGGGAGAGATCAGAACTCGGAAGGAAGATCTCGGAAGGAGAGATCAGAATCCTGGTTTTGACAGTGTGGTATTCCTGGCGTCTATAAGAGCGGAAGAGTGGAGGAATGCTGGAGCAGAGGTGCGGCTGCTCCGGACTCTGGGAGGCCGGGCGGAGGTTGCACCTGTTTGGCATTTCCAATCTTTGTGATGTCTTTGATGGTCAGCAGCGGGGGAAGGCTCATGGACTCCTGCATATTCTGTGTGTGGACAGACATGAATCTGGGGGAAGGGGCTGTAGAGGGTGAGTTGTGTAAGGCCTAATGACAACCCCTCAAAGATTTTCATGCCCTAATCCCAGAAAATGGTGACTATGTTATATTACCTAGCAAAAGGAATTCTGTAAGCGTAATTAAGGTTAGAGACTTTTAAGTAGGCATTTATTCTTGATTTTCTGCATAGTTTGGAATAAAATCCTTCAGTTAAATGCTACTGTGGTTCCACCTAATAAAGCTTAAAAGCAAGACTTAGAAACATAGGATTACCGTGTGACCCAACAATTCCACTCCTAGGTATGTGCCCCCAAAGAATCAAAAGCACAGATTCAATCAGATATTTGTACATGCACGTTCATAGCAACATTCTTTACAATAGCTAAAATATGAGGGGCACCTGGGTGGCTCAGTTGTCAAGGATCCGAGTCTAGATTTCAGCTGAGGTCATGATCTCAGGGTGGCAAAATTGAGCCCTGTGTCACGCTCTGTGCTGGGCACAGAGCCTGCTTAAGATTTTCCCTCTCCCCTTGTTCTTCCCCTTACCTCCTCTAGCATTCACATGCACTCTCTCTCTCTCTATCTAAAAAACAAAAACAAAACAAATAATAGCCGAAATATGGAAACAACCTAAATCTTTGTCAAAAGATGAATGGGTAAACAAAATGTGCTCTATGCATAACTATGAAATATTGAGCCACAAAAAGGAAGGGAATTCTGACACATGCCACAACTTGATTGAAACATGAAAACATAATGTTAAGTAAAATAAGCCAGCTGCAAAAGGACAAAAATTGTATTATCCCACTTATTGGACTTCCCCGGAATAGGCAGACTCATAGAGAGAGAAAATAGAATAGAGGCTCCCAGGGGCTGGGTGTAGAGGGAAAGGGGGTGTTTGTGTGTTTAATGACTCCAGAGATGAAGAAAGAGTTCTGGAAATGGATGGTGGTGATGCTTGTGCAACACTGAGAATGTACTAAATGCCACTGAATTACGCACTTAAAAATGGCTAATGTGGTAAACTCAGATGTCACATACACTTACCACAATAAAATAAAGTAAAAAAATTATTTTTATCTGGATGATGCTATTCAGGAGGATTATTTTCAACCTCATCATGTACATATAGTGCCCTCCTCTCCTCACCTGTGTTTCCCATGGACGCCATCAGACTGGAGCCTTGGTGGCCTATCCTGTTTCTTTATCCTCTGATTGTAGGCATTTGCCCAGACGTCTGAGAATCATCCCGTGGCATCAGGTCATCCTGCCCTGGACTTGGTCACCTCCTTCGCTCTGCCTATGTCCTCTGGTCAAGCACAGTTCGAAATCCATGTATCACTGTGTAGACTTATGGAAGCATGTTTCTCATTAGTGTTTAGGGGGAATTCTACCTCCTGTGAACCCTGGCTCTGAGTTTATACTTAGGCTGAGTCAAACCAGGTCTCCTGTTTCCTCAGTAGGAGGCAATGGGATCCGTGGACATTGTACCACAGTTCTATGTTCCCTTGACCTTTCTCTCTCAGGTCAGCTTCATGCCAAGATGGCGACACGCCCCTCCTCGTTTTTAAGTGTGTGGCCTCAACTGGACTACTTTCAAAGGCCTGGTTTCCTGACTCAGAGATGCCACACCATTTCTGCTGTTTTTCATTCCATTTCCGTCCACTTATGGAAGTGCTAGAATTTGATTTCTGAATTTTATGGGAGAAAACTTACCAAAGAGAATGATCAAAGCAGCTTATTTACCAATAACAAGGAAATTAAGACCGGCTCCTACATTTCATTTCAGCTGTTACTCCTCTTCCATGTCACTCAATTTCTTTGCTTTTACGTAGGTCCATTTTGCTTCGAGACCTGTTGCTATCATTGAGAAGAATAATTGCATTTTGTTTGTTCATGATTTCTCCAGCCTAGCACAGTTCCTGAGAATGGAGGAGGACATAGGTTATAGTGGCTAAGAGCTGCTGGAGAAAAACTTGGGTTTTGTTTCGAAGCACGGCATCTATTCTCCCCTTTCTCCATCAGGACCCTGAGATTTATTTATGGGAATTACAATGGCTAAAATTGGATACGATCTGCCAGGATCGTCATGCATTGTACCAAAGGTGTGGGTGTAGGACCCAATCCATGTCCTTCATACACTCTTTCCTTGCATTTCAGAGATGAAACAAGACAAAAACAAAAACAGCCCTGAAATCTGTTGGTGGCGATTGGTCACAGAGTCAGCTCCCAGCAGGCGCAGATGTCTACCAGTCACCACCCCCTTTCCTAAAAATTCTAGTGAGGTGAAATTCACATAATATACAATCAGCCCTTGAAAAGTGTATAATTCAGCGGCATTCAGTGCAATCACATCACCATGTGACCACCACCACTCTCTAGTTTCAAAGCTTTTTCCTAACCCCAGAAGACAGCTCTGTACCGGAGAAGCACGCATTCCCTATTATACCAGTTCTTGCCACCAAGATACCTGTTGTTATTTCTGGTCCTTCAGTGTTCTCTCCAGTTCTGTGGGCTACTTTGCATCCTTATGATAATTCTTTTTCTTTTCTTTTTTTTTTTTTTTAAATTTATTTGTCAGAGCGGGAGAGAAAGAGAGAGCACAAGCGGGGGAACAGAATGCAGAGGGAGAAGCAGGCTCCCCGCTGCGCAGGGAGCTTGACATGGGACTTGATCCCAGGACCTTGGGGTCATGACCTGAGCTGAAGGCAGACACCCAACCAACTGAGCCACCCAGTCATCCTGATAATTCTTTTCCTACTTAAGTTACTCAAAGTCACATTCTCTTGCTTGCAACCCAACCATTCCAACTAACACAAAGCTAAGAGTTTTGGAATCAGAGAGTTTTAACCTCAAGTGGAAATTGCAATTGTCAGGATTATTTTTTTAAAAGTTTGTTTATTTATTTATTTATTTATTTATTTATTCATTTATTTATTTATTTATGTGAGAGAGAGGGAGAAAGCATGAACAGGGAGGAGGAACAGAGGGAGAGGGACAAGCAACTCCCTGCTGAGTGGGGAGCCCAATATGGGGCTCAATCCCAGGACCCTGGGATCATGACCTGAGCCAAAGGCAGATGCCCAACAGACTGAGCCACCCAGGCATCCCTGTAATTGTCAAGATTAAATGAGATAATTCATGTAAAGCAGTTATGGGATCTTTTTTCAGTGAATGCAGTAAATCAATTGTAGGTATTGTTATTATAAATATTATTATAATCATTAGGTATTAGATGAACATTTATTTACTTATTTTAAAAGATTTATTTATTTGAGAGAGAGAGAATACATGAGCAGGAGGGGCAGAGAGAATCTAAAGCAGACTCCATGCTGAGTGTGAAGCCCGATGTGGGGCTCAATCTCATGACCCTGAGATCATAACCTGAGCCAAAACCAAGAGTCGGATGCTCAACTGACTGAGCCACCCAGGCCCCTAAGTATTAGAGGAACATTTAATAAGCAAGTGACTATTCCCTGCAATATCTCATTTCTCCCATGATGTGCTTGTAGGCTTGAACTGGGTCAAGTCTAGATTTGGTTAGGTAGGATGAATAGGTTCAAAGACATGGACATATGCACACTTGGCAGGAGAGATGAAGAAAGTGATTAATAAATACTCAAAATTATTGGCAAGTGTGGAATCATTCTTTGTATTTTTTATCAGTTAAACCCTTTATAATAAATATATAAAATAACAAAACATAAAGCGACTTAAGAAATATTGGGATGGATTTTAGAAATGTCAGGACCTTAGAGCTGTACTGCAAAAGCCCCAAGCATTATTACTGTGTTTAATGCTCTGTGATCTGATGCCATCCACGGCCACGTATATCTCTGTGATTTTGGCAAAAGAAAGTTCTGTAGATACAGTGACCAATTACCAGCAAAAGAAATACCAGCTTTGCAAAACCAGACTGACTTTTATATATTTCTACCAAATGCAATAACAGAGATAAACATGATATAGGGTTTCTGTGGGAATCTCAACCCTACATTTTCTGACTTTCCAGGGACTTTCAACCAACTGAATGCTGTTCAGATAGGGTGATTTTCTAAAAACTTGTAATTATTGAATACAGCAGGCATGTTCTGTGAGCAACACTATGATTCTTTTGTTTAGAAAAAGGGACCTGCATCTGTTTCCTATCAAAGGTTTTTTATCATAGTGTTCCTTGCTTCAATGAAGGCCACCCTGTATGCTTGAAATTTCTTATATCTGGAAGGCATAATGCCATCTCTGGAGCAGAACACTCTGCATGCTTTTTGAGCAAAGCAGAGCCAGTATTGCATGCTAGCAAACAGATGTTCAGTGGGCGCCCTTCACGTATCCACAAAAGCCAAAACTATTCTGATGGAGCAAAGGGATCAAAGGGTTTAGGAATACATACTCCGGGTCCAATTTCCCATCCTCCATGCTTGTGGTCCATGAACATTAGAGACAGAGGGCCCAACCATTAATGTGGACCAGAAGCTGTGCTGGGCACATGGGATGCACAGAGGTGGGTATGACTTGACCCCATCCCCGACAGCAAGTCGTTCCTGGTCTACAGGGGACACCTAGAGTGGGCAGGAGTGAGTGCACAGTTGAGGCAGTGCCACGATCCAGCAAGGCTAAGGGCATAGTTTCGAATGGGAGGACTGCCAACCCAGTTCCAGTCTGCATCCTGCGAACATGCTTAGCGGTAAGCAGTGGCATACTAATTTCTGAGCATTTCCCTCGGAACAAGGAGGAGGCCTGAATGTGTCTTAAGTAGGAGGGCCACACAACAGCCATCACAGTGCTGGCTGAATATTCAATATTTGTAGAATGCAGAATGGAGGTACCTGCAGGAGTCCTCCCGGAGCTGGGTAGAAGCGCATGCAGATACGATTCTCTTCCACAGTGCGCTGTCAGGGAGCTCGGGAGGGGCCAGAAGGGAGACACGGGGTTTGAGCCAGTGGTGTAGAAATGGTAACTGAATCCACAAGCACGCAAAATGCGGACGTGTGCACACTGGGATGAAAGCACTGACGGCTGAGTCCCAAAGACACCAATACTCAAGTCCGAACAGAGGGGAAAAGCATGGGAATGGGACTGGCAGGAGTGGTCGGGAAGGCAGGGGGAAGCCAGGGAGTAACAGTGCCCAGAGTAAAGGCGTGGGTTCATAAAGGAGGACATGGCCAGGAGCATCCATGCTGCAGACACCTCCCACAGGAGGAGGCCCCCATTGTCCCCGGGAGCTGGCACTGTCCCAACAGAGGTGCCAGCACAGGGGTGAGGGGAGGAAGTCTGTTCCAGCGGAGTGTTGAGAAGTGACCACGGGAGAGACCGTTTGGGTGGATGACTGTCTTTGTAGAACCTAGAAGTTCAACTGTGAGGGACTAGAGAGGAAGCTCGATCATATGGATAGTTGGCTTCTGGTGGGTTTGGAAGATGCAGGAGCATGGGGAGCTGCTGAAAGGAGGGAGGAGGGCCGAGAATGTCCTAGAAGCCAGGTCCTGATGTGGCCTGGACAGACTCCTCTGGACGGTCTCATTCTTCTCAGAACACTGAGATTTGTCAGGGATTCAGGTAAGTGAATTCTCAGGCTGGCTGGCCCCCCCTCTGCTACCTCCTACCTGTCTCTCCAACTCCTCCACGGGACCAGGACTGAGCTACACTTGACTCGCCTTCAAAGCCCCAGAATTAGAGAAGGAATCATAGAATGGCACAGCGCAGAGCAGCCCAGAGAAGTTAAGTGATATGCCTCAAGTCCCACAGCTACTGGGGGTCAATTCCATACTAGACTACAGGTCTCTGGACTCTGAATCCAATGCCATTTGCGTCACGTGATCCTGCATTCGTTCCGCGTGGTGTGACTGCCTGACTATGGAAAGAGACAGACTTTTCCTCCTGGCAGGGTTCGACGGGTAATGCACCGATAAATGTCCCCCTCAAGAACACTGGGCTATGTTCTTCCATCCAGAGGCAGCTTTCAGGGATCGAGAAAGAGTCTCTCTCCCTCTCCCATCAGCATTTTTCTCCCTGTCCCCCTCTCTCGTCCGCCAGCCCCTTGCCCCCATTCAGAAAGGCGCTGTGGGGCTGGGAAAATGCCCCGGGTGAGAATCAGTAGCAAGCTGGCACGACCTACTGTTGATTCGCAGCTGTGGTGCCCGCACAGCCCACACTGGTCCTTGGCAGGCGGCCTTGGCTCCCAGTAGAATGGCGCTTTGTTACCATGAACGAGCCAGTGCGCTGAGCGGAGCTGGCACCACTGACCCCAGGACTCCTGCCAATCAGGTCCCCTGCTCTGCTGCTTTCTGAAGCCCTGGCACCTTGGTGCATGGCGCGACTGCATAGGGCAGGGCAGAACAGAGCCTGCGGCATTCCAGAGAAAGGGTGTCAGGGGCCTGGGGCTCCCTCCTGGCAGGGCCTGAGGGGTTTGGTCTAAGGATCTACGGGAAAAGATTTCCACTCCCTGGGTTGGGTGCAGCTCTTTCCATGTGACCACAGGGCTGCAGGTGATGTGAGGGCTGGGGGCAGCCCTGCGGGGAGAGATACCGGGGAGGTAGGTCATCTCTGTGATCTGAGGGAATGGGGCTGGAGGCGGGACCCTCCTTGCGATGGTCCACTGGCCTATCTCAGAGAGCCCATGGGAGTCTTTATTTAGAGAATTTGTCCTCTTACACGGTCCTTCATCGAGGGCTTACAGTGTTACAGTGTGTCAAACACTGTGATCACATTCGGGAATTTCAATCGATCAGCCATTGTAGAGTTTGCAGCCTGCAGAGTTAGGTCACAAGAAAGTTAAGACACTCTGTGAGCGCTCGGCCACCCTCCATGTGGGAAGCTGGCTCAGGTGAGCAGGCAGCTCCTCGGGGGAGGGGGGATGTCCACCCCCGCAAAATAACAGGTATCCTCCCCTCAACCTGAAATCCCACCGAGGAATGTCACTCCTTGGGCTTAGAGCTTTCATCGTGCTTCAAAATGTCAGTAAGAGAGGACATTTTCTTTTTAAATATCATTAGTCACTTACACAGTGGTAAGAATAATTTTCAGGTTACTTGAGAGCATCATAGACTCTCAAGATGGAGAAGGACACCACCTCCTCCAGTAGAGGCTTGAACATCTTTATCTAAATTTTGCTCAAACAGGAGGCAGTTAGCATTGCGTTCAAATGGCTTTTGGCTGCTTCATGAGGCCCTCTGAGCCTCAGTCTGGGTTGTTTAGAAATCTGTTTTATGGGGATGAGAACATCAAACTTGTAAGATCATCTGAGTATTAAAAGACTTATTTATAAAGTATGACTTTTATATTTTCAAAAGATCTATCTATTTATTTTAGAGAGAGAGCATAAGCGGGAGAGGCAGAGGGGGAGAGAGAGAATCTCAAGCTGACTCCACTCTGAGCTCTGAGCTGGATGCAGGGCTTGATCCCACGACCCTGAGATCATGACCTGAACTGAAATCAAGGGTCGGAGGCCTAACCTCATTATTCTTGAAACTAAGGGAAACAGTGATAACATGGATTATCATTTTGACTAATTTAACAGAAAGCAGTCACTGAGATAGATAGCAATTAATTCAATATTACTTATTTGCTTACACTCTCATGTCTCTGTCTCTTATCTCACAGATCATGTACTTCTTATTAAAGGCTTTATCAAGGTATAATGTAAATACTACAGAACACACCACTGTAAATGTACAAACAAATGCTTCTTAGTAAATGTGTAGGGTTTTGCAACCAACACTATGATCCAGGTTCAGAATATTTCCATCACCCCACACAGTTCTCATGCTGGCTCAGTTAATCCCCACTTCCATTTCCAGCCCCAGACAACAGCAGATCTGTTTTTTGTCTATGGATTTACCTTCTAAAAACAGTTTATGCAAATGGAAAGTAGAATAAGCATATATCAGCAGCTTATTTTACAATATTTACAATAATTCCATTGTAAGGAATTTTGTTAATCTTTTCTCCAGTTGTGAATTGTTTTCATTTTCTTGGCTTTATAAATAAAGCTGCTATTAGGAGCCACATAAAAGTCTTTGTGTATACATCATATCTTTTCATTTTTCTTAGGTAGGTACTTAAGAGTGGATTTGCTAATTTACGTGGTAAGTATATGTTTAACTTTTAAAGGAAACGCTACTGCTTTTCAAAGGAACAGTACATTTTACATTCCTACCAGCAATGGATGAGGGGTGCAGTTTCTGCATATTTTCACCAACACTTGGTATTGTCAGTCTTTTTCATTATAACCATTATGGTGGGTCTGTGTGGCTTCTCACTGTGGTTTCAATGGGTAGGAGTGTGCATTTCACTAACGGCTGATGATATTGAGCATTTTTTCATGTGCTTATTACCATTTGCATATCTTCTTTGGAGAAATGTCTATTGAAATCTTTGCTCATTTAGAAAATAGCTCATTTAGAAAAGTTGCTAGTTTTCCTGAGTTTGTTTCCTGAGTTGTAGTTCCTTATATATTCTAGAAACAAATCATTTGCCAGACATATGATTTGGAAATATTTTCTTCCAGTTTGTGGCTTTTCTTTTTATTGTTTGTGTACCTATTGCAATAGGGACCCTGTTATTGGTATCTTTTGAAAAGCAAATATTGTAATTTCAATGAAGTTTAATTTATCAAAGTTTTCTTTTATGAATTGTGTTTTTGGTGCCATAGCTAAGAAATTCTTTGGCTAATCCAAGATCACAAAGAATTACTTCTATGTTTTATTTTAGAAGGTGGATAACTTTAGCTCTTACATTTAGGTATGATATATTTTGAGTTGATTTTTGAATATGGGATAACAGTCTAAATTTGTTTTTGTTTTTCTTTTTGCATGTGGTTATATGGATAGTCAATCTTTCCAACACCATTTGTTGAAAAGACTATCCTTTCCTTCATTGAATTGACTTGGCACTTTAGTAAAAAATCAGTTGACTATAAATAGAAGGATTTATTTCTGGACTTCCATTCTGTTCAGTGTACCCACATGTTTGTCCTTAAGCAAAACCACACTCTCTTGATTACTGTCACCTTATAGCAAGTTTTGAAATCAAGCAGAGGAAGTATTCTTTCTTTGTTGTTTATGTAGATTTTATGTACAATCCTCAGGATTTTCTGTGTACAGATTCATATCATCTGTGAATCTGTGAACAGGTTCACTCCTTCCTTTACAATCTGTATATTTACTTACTTTTACTTGTCCCTATTACACTGGGTAGAACTTCCAGTGTAATGGTAAACAGAAGTGGTCAGCACTGGTATGTGTGCCTTATTCCTGATCTTTGGGGGCAAGGATTCAGTCTTTTACCATGTCTCTTACCATTACATATGATCCTGTGGGTTTCTTATAGATACTTTTTATAAAGTTGAGAAAGTTTCCCTGTATTTTCAGTTGTTTAAGAGGGTTTGTTTGTTTTTTTAAAAAGATGTATTTATTTATTTGAGAGAGAGAGAGAGAAAGAGTGAGCATAAGCAGGGGGACAGGCAGAGGGGAAGACTCTCAAGCAGACTTCTGGCCAAGCACAGAGCCCAAGGCAGGGCTTGATCCCACGACTCCAAGATCATGACCTGAGCCAAAACCAGGAGTCAGATGCCAAACCAACTGAGCCACTCTGATGCCCCTGCTTTTTAAGAGTTTAAATCAAAGGGCACCTGGGTGGCTTAGTTGGTTAAGTGTTTAACTCTTGATCTCAGCTCATGTCTTGATCTCAGTGTTGTGAGTTCAAGCCTTGCATTGGGCTCTACGCTGGGTGTGGAGCCTACTT
>NC_048223.1:61391305-61392919 GCF_002007445.2 Ailuropoda melanoleuca
TCTTTGTGTGAAGTGTCTCATGTGGACTGTAGCCATTGAATCTTGCTTTTTAAATCCATTCTGATAATCACTGCCTTTTGATTATAGTGTTTATCCATTTATATTTAATATAATTATTAATGTGGTTAGATTTAGGTCTACCATTTTGTTTTCTGTGTCTCATTTTGAAAATGTATTCCCCCTTTACTGCTTTTGTGCAAAACAATTCTTTCTAGGTATACCATTTTGGATTCCTCTGTTGCTTTACTGCATTTTTGTTATTTTCTTAGAGGTTGCTTTACAGATTACAATATGCAAATTAATTTATATCATCTACTTCAGATTAATACTTGCTCAATTTCAGTAAAATATAGCAATATTGCTTCAATATATCTCAATTTCTTCCCTTTCCTTTGTGCTATTATTATTATATATCTCTACATATGTTACAAACCTAAGAACACAGTTTTATAATTATTGCTTTATATAATCTTATGTCTTTTAACAAAATTAGAAGAAAAGAGAAAAATCATTTATAGTCTTTTATATTCACCCACAGATACCATTTGTAGTGCTGTTCATTTCTTGCAAATTCAAGTTATTATCCGGTGAGACCAACAGATCAGGAGACAGTTGCTATTGAAAAGGTAACTTATTATATTGACCAATCCCAGAAGGAGGGGGCATGCCATGCCATACAGAGAGGCACCAGGGTTGGTCAGGAAGCAGAAGGAGCAAGGGGAAAGTGTGGGCAAGAGTCTTTATTGTGGTTTCCATGGCAAGGAATGGGTGAGGCAGGGTAAGCAATCTGAGGATTGGTTAGTTTGAATAATTTCAGCAGGCTCTGGGGCATGGTAGTGTCCCTAGTTGTGTGAAACCTGGCCCTGTGGTGGTTAGGGCAGGTGGATTGTGGCCTGGAGTGTGAAAGTCCCATAGAGGAGGTGGTTGGGGTGTGGGCTCTGAATTGGTTGGCTTGTATATGAAAGGCACACTTGTAGGCAAGTTGTTTGCTCTCTCTTGGAATTGACTAGCCCTGGGAAGGGCAACCCCTCCAGGGTCAGCAAGGCCTCAAGATGTCAAATATCAAATACAGAAACTAGAAAACATTGTTATTGCATGAAGCTCCTATCCTGCTTCCATTGCTAGGTGAGCTCAGGGAAGTGTTGGGAAGGGAGAGGAGACCATGTTGCCCTGGCATCTTTAGCCTAGAGACAGGAATCTGTTGAAGCTTCACTTCTCACATGATCTTCATCCCAACCATTGTCCCCCATCTCTCTCTGCACACCCCTCCATTCCACCTCACCTGCCACAAGTATATAAATAAGAAAATGAGACCTAGCATTTACTGAGGCAATATCATGTTATTTCCCATTATTCCAATTTGGTGGGATTTTCCTATTCAGGGTCAGGGAGCTAAAACAAGGCTGGTCCACTCTGTTCTTCCCCATCAAGGTAGAAATAAATGCAATCCAGTCTGATGTGAATCTGGACTACTGAGAAGAAATTACATTGCACCTGGCTTTTCTGACACAAAGCTTTAGACACAAAGGATGTCTGCACTGGTCAGAGACTGTCTTAGTTACCACCTCTTGGAGGAGGAAATAGGGATTTTCATGTTGTTCCATTCTTACAAGT
>NC_048223.1:61393019-61404805 GCF_002007445.2 Ailuropoda melanoleuca
ACCCCCACCCCTCAAGCCGACCATGCACAGCGATCACACGACAGAGCCTGTCATCCCAGGATTTGTCCCTGTCTGTCTGTCACCCGCTCCTGGAAAGGAACGGAGGACACAGGGACGCCCCCACCCCCTGGGGCCCAGGGGGCGCATCCCCACCAGCCACTCACGGCTCGCGTTCTCCAGCCGGACCAGGCAGTTGAGGAAGTCATCGAAGCCCAGCTGCAGCCCCTCGTCCGCGTACCGGAGGACCACCAGCTGCAGGAGGTGATGGCTCAGCTGGAAGCCTGCGGGGGAAGGGGAGGAGACACGGCCCATCCTGGCGGCGCCCCGTGGGGCGTGTCTTTGGGGCGCACCCAGTCAGTGCTCTGTCAGCAGCGGGCTCCCTGTGCTCAGCGTGGATGCGGCGTGACAGTGTGCGTCTCCATCAGGTGCTGGTGGACTTGGGAGGTCACGCTCTTGGTTTTGACATTCACTTACCCCTTGTATCTTGCTGACTTCTCAGGAAGCCTCACTTGGGGGAAATTTACGCTGGACGGTGTCTGAGCCCCTCTCCCACCCTCGCTACCCCGCCTCCCTTTCTGGAGAGCACTTTAACCCAAAGATGTGGAGGACTGTAGAAATCATGCTTCTAGAAGAGATGCTGCTGCCCCCAGTGAGTGACGCCGGGGCAGGGGCTCGTTCACACACCCAGGCCGGGCCAGGGGTGGTTTCTTAGTTTCTCCGGGATTCCTGTCCTTATTGGTTGAATGAGGGCTTTACACAGGTAAAGTCACTTTAGATCCAGCATTAATGCTTCAGTGTCTAACCTACACCCTAGGCAATCGCCCCCCCTTGACTTCAGTCTACACTCACTTTCCAGGGAGTGTTCAATGTACTGCTTAGCCGTCTACCGGACTCCTCTCTGCTCCTCAGCCCCAATCCCAGACAGAGGAGGCCAGTCGGACACCGAGAGCAGTTTCTGGAGCCAGCCAGCAGTGTCAGTTGCTGGCAATGCCCCAGATCCTAGCATCTGCTCTCCATGGGGCTGGAGGAGGGGAGAGCGGGGGCACCCTCCTGCCCCCCATGTCAGGCTCGGAAAGACTCGGTCATACCTCTTCGCTGCTCTGCCCTCTTCCCCTAGAAACAGGGTCACCAGCCCCTAAGAAAATCAGGCCCTCCTCATCCGTGGTATTTTCCACTGTATAACTAACCTTGTTGTTTTTCCTCCCTTACATAGGACCCAAGATGGTCCCAATTTTGGACATTCTGTCCCTTAATCAGACCGTGAAGCTGACAGTGCTTCCAGGTGTTTGGTTCACCTGGGAGGCAGCCTGATTCTAAGCTCTGGCAGGGCCCAGGGTGCACGTCTGTGAGGCGTGCTTGGAACTTGGCAGGGGCTGGGGGCTGCCGTGGCCTCAGAACCATGGCTGTGAGCAAAGGAGGGCCAAGCCCCAGACACTCGGGCTGCCGTGGTGATAATGGCCAGAGGGTGAGGGACACCACCCGGCCCCCACCCTCCATGTACAGAGCTGATATGAAGTGTGACTGCACCATCTGGCTGGGATTCCGTCTGCTGGGGGCAAAGCCAGGGACAGAGTTGCTGGTGGCAGAGGAGCCCCATGAGCTCCCCCGTGACCCCGAATCACGGGCTCGGGCACGCCCTGCCTCGTCTGTGATCATCACCATCCGAAAGCAGCAATTAGACGTTTGGAGGCACTGTGGCTTGCCACCATAGGGTCAGGCCAAGGCAGAAAATATGGCCAGAGGATGGGGAGGAGGTCAGGCTAAGGTCACCCTTACTGGATCCATTTTAAAGATTCCTGCCAATATTGCATGGTGGTTTAAAACACGGGCCCTGAGCAAGTCCTGAGCCTGAGGCCTGGCTCTGGCATTCACCGGGCTGGGCCATCAAGAAGCATGAACTCGGTGCAAGACCGGCCACCTCTAGGGCACGAGAAGCTTCCAGGCTCTGCTTTACCTGCGGCTTTCAGGGCAGTCCGCAGCTCGTAGGAGGACATGGTGCCCGACTTGTCAGCATCGAACTGAAGGAAAAGGTTCTGTGGGGAGGACAGAGGCACTGAGAAGCAGAGGGAGGGCACCCGAAGGCGCCGCCCTTGGCAGTAAGTACATCACAGCCTGTCCAGGAGGAGAGGCTCCTCCACCTTCTGCTTCCCACTTCCCATGGGCGCCGAGCCCTGAGTGCTTCTGTACGCATGAGACCGGAACTGGGGGATCCCATCACGGTTCCTTCCCCTCGGCCCTTTCCCTTGGCCACTGAAAACCCCTTCCTGCTCCAGGCTGGTGCAGTCCCCAGAAGCCATGGCCGGCGGGGTCACGTACTGTCCACGTCTTCAGCTTGTCCCAGAACGCTTTGAACTCCTCGAACTCTAGCTTCCCGTTGCCACTGGTCTGTGCCGAGCACATTAAGGAAGGAAGGAAGGAAGGAAGATGGGTTTCAACCCAGGGTGCCTTGTGGGACTTCAGGGATAGAGGGGCAACCGGCTGGCCTGGGGGACCGGTGACCCGGAGTCGGGGCTCCTAGGGAGGTGGCTAATTATCAAGCCACGCATCCCTGAAGAGGGGACATGGCAGGGGTGAGCACCAGCTGGTTCGAGAAAGCACATAACAAAAACACATTTTATTCCCTTAGCTGGGACCCCGAAGTGGCACGAAGACCCCCAGGTCCCTTCAAAAGCATTCCCCCCACTGGACGGTCTGCGCCTCTTGATTCCGTTCTAGTTCAAGGGGCTGCCCCATCGTTGGATGTGCTCCGAGAAGGACTATCCTATCAGTGAAGGGACCACGTTCTAGGAGGGTCTGCACGACAGCAAAACACAGCCATTTCTGCCCACGGACGTGGAAGGATACATCCATTAGAGAAATGATGTTTTTACAGGAAATCAGGCTTAGCTTCTTGAATTGGAGGTCCTTTTCTGAAATCACACATGAGCACAGAGTCACTGGACGTGTGATAAGATAAACCTATTCCCTGCTGTTGCGATCAGATCCGGGGCTGATGAGGGGGAGACAAACTCGTTCTCAGACCACTGGTGAGAGTAGAGACGGACACGGACTCTGGGCAGGAAAAACTGCACAATATAAAAGACGGGAATATCTTTCCATTCATTTATCCTGGTTTTAAGAATCCCAAGCAAAGAATGACAAATTAAGATCTTTATCATTGGGTTGTTTATAATGGCAAAAATGTAGAAAGGACAGAAATGACCGATGGAAGGGTAGGAGCAGAAAAGTTTACGTGCACAGGATGGATTGTTACACGGTCCTTAAGAACCATGTTTTTGAAGCATATTTAATGACCTGGGGGAAATGCTCATAAAAAGTCAGTTTAAAAGGCGGGATTTGAAATTACTGAAGAAATTTGAATACTCGGACGCAGCTCTTCAAAGAGTCACTTTGGAAAACAGCTGGGCGTTTCCTTAAAATAGGAAGTACAGAGTTACCATGTAAGGCAGCAATTGTCTGAGGTTATACCCAAGAGAAGGGTCAACACAAATGGCTTGTCCATGAACGTTCACAGCAACATTATTCATAACAGCCAGAGAGTGGCAACGACCCACGTATCCATCATGAGGAATGGAGAAAGAAAATCCGGCATATTCCTTCAATGAAATGTTATCCAGCCACGAAAAGGAGTGAAGAAGTCCTGGCAAATACTACAACGTGGGTAATTCTTGAAGACGTTATGCTAAGTGAAAGAAGCCAGTGGAAAGAGAGCACAAGAGGGAGGAGAGGGAGAAGCAGGCTCCTAGTGAGCAGGGAGTCTGACTCGGGGCTCAATCCCAGGGTCCTGGGATCATGACCTGAGCCGAATGCAGATGCTTAACTGACTGAGCCACTCAGGCACCCCAACTGATTTTTTTTTATCTGAAATGTCCAGAATAGGTAATTCTATAGAGACAGGAAGTAGATCAGTGGTTTCAGGGGCTGGGGGAGGGGGGCAGTGACTGCTACTGGGTACAGTTTTTGGAGTGATGGAAGGTTCTAAAATTGGTTGTGGTGATGATTGCACAATGTCACAAACACACTGAAAGCATGGTGGGTGAATTGTACAGTATGTGAATTATATCTCAAAGCTGTTACATTAACAAAATTGTATCCATAATTTAATGACAATTAGTGTGTGCACATATGCACACACACTGAGAGACACGCACTGACGACACATGCTACGCACACACATACGTGAAGACACACACGTGTATCTTAAGAGTGGTTAGATTATTGGTGGTTTTTGTCTTTGTCTTTAGGCTCTTTTGCATTTTTATGGCATTTTCTACCATCGCTGTCATCATTTCTGTAATCAGGAAATGAGCAACAGAAGCTATTTTGAAAGTCTACCTAAAGTCAGCCCTGGAGAGCAGGGAGCCTGGGGGAGCTGGAGGAGAGCTGGGCAGCAAAGTCACAGGTCACACGTCCCATCCAAAGGAGCCCTGGGCTCCCTGATAGGGGGGCGGGGTTGACACTTACTCTTTGACAGCACAGCATTTAAAACATATTCTAGTTCCTCCGCTGTCACCTCCATGTCCTGTGGAAGGAGAGACGATTGTTTTTCATTGGCCCTTAGTGCCCTCTTTGTTACTTGCTTCCAGTTCTAAGCTGGATTTGGCTCAAGTGACAAGCCCGGCCCTCAGGGACACTGCTGCGGGCCCATATGCCCATGTTCCCTGACTGTAGCCCACTGAACTTCTGGGGGACTTGCGCACCCAGCCCAGAAAGGATGGACAAACTGCGCTGGGAGAGGCGAGCATCCTCACCCCCTGAGCTAAAGCTCCCCTCGTAGCACCTCCATTGGATGACCTTCGTGTCTGGGTCTCCAAGTCCCTGCACAGCAGAGCTGCCTGGAAGGTATTAAAAATGCCCATTCTGGGGGCTCACTCCAGGGACCATTTCAATCGGAAGACTGGGAGGATGTCCCATGGATTATTTTCAAAACCTCTAGGGTGAATTCAGAACCACTGATCTCGGGCGTCCACTAAGTCCATGAGATCTCAGCATCCATGCCCTAGAAGCTCGTCAGAACTGTGGAGTTTCAGGCCCTGCCGCAGAGCTTCTGGCGAGGAAATCTGCATTGTGCCAGGCTGCTCCGGCGAGTGTTAGGTGCCTGACAGTTTGAATAGCAAGGACTCAGAACTCTGGTCAAGGGTTTTGGGCTAGGGGTGCAAAGCAGTCACCTGTGAAGTTATTTCCGTATGCGCCTGCCCCGGTTCCACCCCGAGCTTCTGAGGCCTGGGGGTTGGGGTTTGGAGTGTTCAGCCCTAAAGGACAATCACTGATGCAGCCCAGGACAGAGGAAGCCATCGAGGAGCCACACAGCCGAGTCATGTGCCCCTCCGAAGAGAGCAGGACTGGACGCAGCCAGCTGATTCTACAGGCACTTTTTGGTTGTTAATAACGTTGGAAAGAATCTCCTGCAACATTCTATCGCTTCCCTTCCAACCCGGGTCTCCATTTCTGGCAACTTCTGTCCCTCTTCAGCTGTGAGGAGGAGCTCACGCAGGCCCATCCTCCAGCCAGCACCCAAAGCTGGACGTTTACGGCTCCTGTCCCACCTGGCCCCGCTCTGCCCTGCCCGGGGCTGCCAGCGGTCCTGGGAAGAGCAGGAGCCCACCTTGCCTGCTGTGGCTTACACAAAGCCACACGAGTCCCCATTTTTCTCCACCCAGACTGCTGTCCCCAAGTCTCCCTGCCGCCCTGTTTTTACACTGCCTGAAATCTCACCATCAGGGCTCCCCACCCCCAAACACACCTCTTTTATGATTTAGGAGACCTGGCAGGGGAAGGAAGCGAATGTAGTCATTAGCTCCTGCCATGAAATGGTCAATCAGGCTAATTTTATTTATGGCTACGAGGGAGCACAGGTGGGGCAGTTTCTAGGAGAATGGAGCCTGGGATGAGAGATACCCAGGGCCCCCAAGAGTGGCCAGGGCCCCCAACATACAAGCTGACAACCGAGGGGGGAAGAATGGAGTAGGGGTCGGAGAGCAGGAGGTGAGGGACAGATCCTCTCCTTCCCCAGTGGTTGGCCCTGGCCAGAACTGCCAAACCTAGCTGTGCCGCTGATGTTACCGGAAAAAATCACGTTTGCAATTTCGTGGGGACATCCCCGAACAATACCACCTTCTACCAGAGCAGAGAGAACATTCTAAAGGCAGCACTTTGTAGGCAGAGTGCAATGAGCCACCTCTTCAAAGCTTCCTCTAGCCTTCCACAGAAAGCCCCTGGGTCGGGCTGAGCTCCTTTGGGGGCCATTGCCCCATCAATGGTGGCAGACCCATGTGAGGGTCACGGTGCGGGAGTCGGTCTTTAGAGCCTCCCTAATGACCAGGCCTGGCCTCGTGTTGGCTGTAGCTCCACCAGGCCTCCGGGAAGGGCTGCTGACAAACACCGTACATCATCCCTGGGCAGTGGAGGAAACCAGGCCCCTCAGCACTGCAGGGGGTCAAGACCAAGGCAGCCTGCAGCCAGCCCTACCTCACCGGCAACGTGTTCAAACAGGGCACGGAACTGCAGTTCCTCCTCTGTCTCCTGGCCAGCTGGAGTCGGCTTCGGAGGCTAAAAAGCAACCAGAGGGACTTGCATTGGATCCACAGACGCCACTTAGCGTTTGCTATCCCAAAGAAATAACAAGAAAAAAGAGGCGTGCACTGCAGATGGTCTGGTCCCGTGGGAGAGGCTGGGACCTCACTGCTGTGAGGAGGGCGTGGAGGGGGGCACTGCCTGGAGCGTTAGGAATGGCTGTTGGATTCCTTGTGAAGGCTCTTTAGAGGGAGACTCCCAGGGACTAATCAGGGGGATTTCTGCAGATAAGAGCGCTAAGGGAGGCCGAGTCCTGACGGAGTTGGGGTCCCAGCCAAGGTGGTCACGGCTCCCTGCACCTCCTCTGTCTGCCCCCCATCATTCTCAGCTGTCATTACTTGCTGAGCCATCTGTCTCGACAGCTGGTGAAATCTTTGAGGGCAGGAGTCTGTCTCTCACAGGCAGCCCTGGGCCTAGAGTACGGAAAGAGCTCGTCAAATGCGTTGGGTGTTTTAGTTTTGATTTGTGCAGATCAGTGCTGACTTTGGAAGTGTCAGACTGTCCCAGTTACGCCTCAGCACCTCTTCAAAGACTTACAGCCCCCGCCGCCCCTGCCCAACGCACATATTGTAGGGAGGAAGTCACGTGTTCCTCCAAGTCCGCTGTGAGAATCTACCAGCCACTCTCATTTTCTTCTTGATTATTTTTCTTAAACTGAATGCATTTTAAAGACACCCCATCCCTTTCGGCAATAGCAGCCACCTCTCAGGGAACAGGGAGAGTTGGTAGCACAGAGAAACATCGCTCCAGACAGAGTTTTCTTCAGAACATCCACCTCGTTCCCACGCCTGGTGAGACATGAGAAACTAGAAGGTGCAAGGCTTGTCCTCCACGTGGTGGGGACCAAGGTACTCACCGGATCGCAGAGGAACCATTCCCAGAACTTCAAAGTTCTGAATGACACTGTGAGTGAAGGAAGCTCTGGGGACAGTCACTGAATCCCACCCTCCAGAGTAAAATGTGAAGGCTCACCTCCGGTAGGTCAATGTCCACGTCTCCATCCATGTCCCTGGGGGGCAGAAACACGCTGGCTCGCTTGTGGATTAACTTCCTGTCTAGGATCTTCAGCATTCACGGGCTCAGCGGTAGTGGGAGTTTCTGGGCCACGGAAGCTCTTCTTTTTCCACGATGGTTTACATTTCATAGGGCCTGCAGACCCCCTGCATTGCCCTCCCTCTCTCCCCCCATCACTCAGACCCTGCCCAGCATGATAATAAGTGGGAGGCAGTTGAGCCATCAGCCAAGGAGAACTTGTAAGTTCTGGACTTCTAGAAGTGAAAGAAATTGAACCAGCTGCCAACCCCTGTTTCCTGGATGCCCTTTAACAAGAGATATTTATAAGTGTTACATAGGATAGCGGAGCCCAAGAGGACCCACAGGTGAGGCACATTCATTATGCACGCCCCATGAGCTCTACATGCCCAAAGGGGATTCAGTTCCTTGACACGGTCATTCAGTCTAGGAAGGATGAATTCTTTCTGGGGGAACTGGAAAAGATCATAGGGCTAGTTGAGTCAGAACTTCATATTCCCCCAAAATCTCCCTCCTTTATCCCTGCCCCCCCCCAAGGATGTGAATCCCTGCTCCCACTGTGGGTGTTGGAGGGGTGGGGAGGTTGTGTGTGTGTGTGTGTGTGCGCGCGCTTACGTCTGGGGAGAAGGGGACAAATAATAGAAATGTTTATTTTCCTGTTCACATATTTAGGGGAATCTACAGTGTTTGGGAAGCAGTGATATTAAGAGGAGGAGCAGGTTTCAGCCTTGGGTGATGCTAGGACATTTGGAAGAATCTAATCTTACAGAGGAAACGGGAAGCACTCCCCGAGAAAAACTGCTAAAACTTCAAAGGGGATACCAGTGAGCAAATATTAAGATGGAACAAGGCTAGTTCTCCTTTCTTCCTCATCCCCTGGGCACGCACAGCAACGCTTTTCAGAGCTTTTATTCTTGTTGTTAGGATCCTCTCTTGAGAATGTAGCCAATGGAAATAGGGCTCCATGTGGTTCTTCAGTCACTGAGCTACAAAGCCGGTGCTCACGATCCAGATCAGAGCAGATTAAAGGACCTCATGGGGGGCAAGCGTGAGTATGGACTTAGTTTTGCCATGTTGAGCCATCTCCCAATGCCCAGGACGCTGAGCGCACCCCACTGCTCGGTCAGGGAGTACAGGGGTGGGGCAGGCACAGCCTGGCTTCCCCTCTCTTGTTCTTGCTGCCCACCAGAGCTGCCCATCTGCACGCCTCCTGTGTGGGTGCTTTTGTGTGAATAGATCCTGGGAAATCATCCTCAGCCTGTACCAGTATCCAGGAGAAGACTGGAGAACAACTCTCCAGCAGAATTTTCCAAAATCAAAGAAAGATCTTTAATTGCTTCTATTTAGCTGAGGAGAAGGAACCACGCCTTTTCTAATCAGCTTGGGAAACCCAACCAGACTGGACAACTGGGGTATTCTCAGTGCCTGCCACTGATCCAATCCTATCCCACTAAACAAAAGATAGAACTGCAGGCTATAAACTCACAGCGGGCTCCATCTTGTTGTCTAAGGCTGGTCCCTAGTTGGGGCTTGATCTGGCTCCAATGCAGAATTAGCCAACTTTGCCATTCTGTGCCATCTCTAGAAAGTCTCCACTGGGAAAAGAAGTGAAGGCTTATATCTCGAACTGTTTTTTTTTTTTCCCCTCTGCCACAGAGCAACCAATGGCAAAAGGGCAGTAACGGGAAACTTTTTGTACAAATATCTAACACAAAATAATTTTGCTAAGGCGCTGTGAAGGGGAAGGGGCAGAATGTCGGGTGTAAAAAATGGAAGGCAGGCTTGTGCAGTGTAAGCACTTGACATTAGCATTTTTGACTGTAGTGTAAGTGCCTGGCATTAAGTTTTTGACGGTCGAGGCATCCATCTCAAATAAACATACTGCCGCTATCCAGCTAGATACAAAGCCCAGCCACCCACGAAGTCCCCTCTTTTTTTTAGAAAGCTCTGGTAGACCATTTGACCCACTGCTTGCTTTTCCTTTAGCACTTTAATTCCTGCTTTTATGTTTGAAGTTCACTAATAGAGAACCTGCGAAACCCTAGGCCCCTACCCTTGACCCCAATAAAGGCAGAATCCCAGGCCTGTGTGCATCTCTCTCTCTCTCTACTCAGGACATCACTGTGTGGCCCCAGGTGTGCCGTGTACTCTCCAGAACCTGTAAGTAATGAATCCTGCCTTTTCAAAGTTCCTCGGGTTGTTGCCGAGATGCATTTGCAATCATGAAAAGATCCACAGGAGTCAGTCTGGCCCCAACGTTGGCTCCGGTTGGGAAATATTTCTGGGGGCCCACCATGGTACAGGCCCAGGTGAGTGCTCTCGGGCGTTCCTAGCTGATAGCATCGCTGTCCATAGGCTGAGACCAACCCCAAACAATCTGGCAACATTTATTTAAACTGAAGCTGAAAGAACAGGTCATTCAGGAAACCTGTAATAGTCACCCCGTTCTCTGTATTCAAAAATGAATCTAGCACTTTTAAATGTAGGTCCCACTCCAGAAATTTCTTGAGAATAGGGTCTGGAAAATGAAGAGCCCCACCCGAGAGGGTCTGGCAAACATGATTCTGGGAGTGGTTGGAAAAAGCAATTTTTCAATGGCTTGTTTGAGGGAAGGAAGGAGCAGAACCAAAATGGAAACATATCCTGCTTTGCAAATGGCAACCCATTTGCAAAGAAACCCTCCTGCCTGGTTTCTCAGGTGGATTGTGGAGAAGGGAAGAAAAGGGTCATGGCCCCAACAGTCCCCTGTGACTTCCCAGGGACTGAGCCACTAAATGAAGAGGAATTCTTGAGCCTGTTACTCACTGGGTGATGGCTTTCTTCTCCGAAAAGATCCTCAGGCAGAAATCGGCTTCCTGATGGGGCTCAAAAGTGCTGGGAATCAGGATGTACTCCCCAGGGGGCAGCTTGAAGCGGTCAGAGACTTCTCTCAGGTTGATGAAGGTTTTGCTTCTGGCCTGGGAAGCGTGGTACCTGAAGAAGTCTTTGTTCAGGTGTTCGCCTTTGCCGGGGCTCTGCAGTGGGAACGTAAGGGCATTGGTTCTATAAGGAGGGCCGTTGGTCTTGGGTATTTGGACAGAGTGGGGGGGCTGACCATTGAGTCTTGGGCACATGATTGAAGAGGAGCTGAGAGTCCAGCACCTTAGACGGCGGGCTCTGAAGAGCCGCTTGGTTCCTACCCACCTGGTAAATGGCATAGCCAATGGTCAGCATGTCAGCTCCAAACCTCTTGAGTTTCCTTCGATCTTTCTGCATCAGAGCTACGAGGAAAGTGCAGTCCTTCTGCCCCTCATCTTTCTCAGTCAGAGACAATTTTATTTGTGGATTGGTCCAGAAGGTATCTGCCATTTGAAAGAAGTGAATTGTTTCATCTTCCTTTAAACACACACACACACACACACACACACTGCATCCACGCCCACCACGTCCTCCCACACCTGAGAAAGTCATTCATTCATTTCTTCTTTCCCTGTTGCAATGGTCCTCGCACCCTACTTCCTGTAACCCCAGTGAGAAGGTCAAGTACTCCCCTTCCATCTCCACCTTCTCTCAAGCCATTTCCCATGCAGCTTTTTAAAGACGTTCTTCTGGGTCTACGGTTTGCTCCATCTTATTTTTCCCATTTCAGAGGACAGTGAGGTGCCCCTATGGTTGTTCAAGGGGGGCAGAATCCACCCCACCCCCAGCTCCAAGGGTGAACACTGATTGGTTCATCCTAGTCCCTCTTGCTGCAGAGAGTTCAAACAAAGCCAATCAGCCCTCAGCATCACCAGGCAATATGGGTTCCAGGAATTCCCAGTTAGAGGGAAGTTGAGGACTTTTATTGGATGAGCCCCCGGAGCTCTGGCTGTGCACAAGTGAGGGCTCAGGAAGCCCCGGATGCTGCTGGCAGTCCGCCTGTGACTCTAAAGAAATTCAGATGGAGGGCAGAGCAGAGAATTCCAGACCAATGGGTTGATTAAACTATGCCTGAAGCCCACCCTGCTTCTCCTCTGAACTTTAGTCATGCAAGGAAAAAATCCTTTTTGTTGCTAAACTAGCATGAGTTGTGTTTTCTATTACTTGTCATGGAAAATAACTCAAGTGGCCAAACAAGTTTCCCCGAGCAATTCTTTTTTTTTTTTTAAAGATTTAATTTATTTATTCGACAGAGATAGAGACAGCCAGTGAGAGAGGGAACA
>NC_048223.1:61404905-61539980 GCF_002007445.2 Ailuropoda melanoleuca
TAATTCGCTGTAGGCCGGGCCTTGTAAGCTTGTCGCTCCACTGGTGGTTTTTTCTTTTTTAGGAGTTTTTGTTGTTGTTTGTTCATTTTTCATAGATAGAATAAAGGTAAAGCCAGTCCAATTTTGAACTAAATCCTGAAAAGCAATTTAACAGACTTAGGGGTACTCTTAGATCAATTTTTAGGAAGGGGACTGTGAAGCTCCTTGGGGAACCCCACAAAGCCTGAGTCCCTGGGGGGCAGTGTGGCATAATGGTTAAGAGCAAGTTCAGATCCTGACTGCCTCGCCATCCCCTCTGTGAGTTACGTTGCTCAGCCTCCCTCAGCTTCAGTGTCCCATCTGTAAAAAGGGTGACTGGGAAGATGACCCAGGACCGAGTTAATGCTTGCAAGTACTAGCCGTGTCATGTGCAGGGAGTCAGACCAGCGCCGTGGCTCTCTCTGTTCCCTGTGAACTGAGCCCCACACTGGAGGCACATCCGCCCCCAGGGGCACAAGAATACGAGGAGCCTGGGGCGCCTGGGTGGCACAGCGGTTAAGCGTCTGCCTTCAGCTCAGGGCGTGATCCCAGCATTTNGGCGCCTGGGTGGCACAGCGGTTAAGTGTCTGCCTTCGGCTCAGGGCGTAATCCCGGCATTATGGGATCGAGTTCCACATCAGGCTCCTCTGCTGTGAGCCTGCTTCTTCCTCTCCCACTCCCTCTGCTTGTGTTCCCTTTCTCGCTGGCTGTCTCTATCTCTGTCGAATAAATAAATAAAATCTTTAAAAAAAAAAAAAAGAATACGAGGAGCCTGGAGTCCATGAGGCTCCATCTGGGGGAGCAGACTGGCAGACTGGGAGGAAGGAGGGGAGGAAGTAGCAGGTGGTAGCAGAGATGTTCCCCCAGACCCTGTGCCCTTCGGGTTTCCAGGGGTCCCTTGATGCTCTTGCCATGGTGGCAGCTCAGAGACCCTGTCCTGCTGGCCCCCCGGGGTGCTCGCTCCAACCCCCCTCTCTCCGTGCTCCATGCCTCACACTTACCGAGCTCCCCCTGGCAGATATCTGTCCTGGTGGCCCCTCCAAGAATGAATTCTGGGTTTTTCACTATTTCCTGGAAGAACAAAGGCATTACTGGGCCAGTGTGATTGGAGCGGGCTCAGGGTCTCTCTCCTTTCTGGGAGCAGAGGGCTTTTTCCTGTATTTGATTCTTTTCCCATGGAGGGGTGCCACAAACTTGGGCCTGTCTCTGGTAGACGGCAGCCCCTGGGGAGACAGCCTGCCTTCTGGGCAGCCCGTCAGTGCCAAACAAGCAACTCCGGCCATGCTTGGCTGCAAAGCAGGACCATGAATTGAAGATTCCCATTGCCACTCAGGCCCTGGGCTAGCAGTCGGGGCAGGGTGGGGGGGGGACACGAGTTCAAATCCTGACTCTCCACTCACGGGCATTATACCCTCTGTGGGCTTCAAACTCTTCATCTTAAAATGAGGTAATACATACACCACAGACCAGTGCCTGGGATTAAATACAAATTCATGCTCACCCACCCAACTTCTTTCTTTTTTAAAATATGCATCGTGTGTATATATTTATGTATATATATGTCTACACACATATACACTATATAGTGAGAGATACGTGCATATATCTCTCATGTGACTTTACCTCAGTGCATTACATATATTTTATTTTATATTACACATAATTGTATTATTATGTGTACATAATTACTTATATATACATATGTGTAGAAAGAGATATGTATAAAGCATTAACAAAAAGTATTTGAAAGCAGTTATATAAAGTTCATATATTCTTTGCATTTTGCTGAGGCAGTAGTCTCCATTCCTGACAGGGACCATGGCAAAGAACAAGAGAGAGAAAGGTCCTGCCCTCCTCAGCTGCTGAGTGACTGGGGACCAGTCACAAACCCGTGCATGGACATCCACGTTCTGGAGTGGCAAGGACCAGGATGGAAGGTGTTGGTGCGGGATGGGGCTGTGTGAACTGGAACAGTCAGGGAGGGCCTCTCGGGGAACAGACAGTTGAGTAGGGAGTCATGTGAGAGCCCAGGGAGAGGAAACAACAAATCCTCAGATATAGAGGAAAGCTGTGGCACACAGCAGATGCTCGGTCATTTTAACAGGATCTGAATGCAGGCTGAGGAAGGGGTTTTTCCCACCCTTTTCCAGAAACAGGACTGGAGGCAGAAGTCCTGACCAGTACGTGGGTGGATGACCCGGGGGCAGCTCTGCCCTGAACGGTCTTCCGCAAGCTTCCCAGGACCCTACTTCTCCTCTGATCTGTGTCCCTGCTCATAGCAGGAGGATGGCAATTTCTTTGTAGGAAGGGGGATTTCTTAAGACAAAGAGCCAAAGTGTAAAATGACGCACTTGTTGTGCAGCCCCCAGGACGGCCCGCCTCTGGAGGGTTGGACACCCCCAGCATCTGCCCAGAGAGCACCGCGTGGGCTTGTTTTTCCAATATTTCAGTAAACGGGTCAGGAGAATTGATGAACCCTGTGCCGTCGGCTCACCACAAACCCAGGCGTGGCAGAGGTCCCACCGACACCCCAACCCCGCCTTTAGCTCCCGCCTGTGGCCCGGAGACAGGAGACTCGTCACTGGATGACCCTTGTCTCCCGAGTGGCAGGCAGGGCCGTGGACGGGGGTGGGGGCAGCTCCTCCAGGCCAGTCTCCTGGCCCATGCAGACCTTTCACACTCGCTCTCCCTGCTCCTCTGCTCAGGTGTTTGCAGGTGGCTCTGGGCCAGGCCAGTGGGAAGGTGCAAACCAGCCTGGGAAAGCGCGCTCCCCGCCGGAGCCCGCCCCGATCAACACAGGGGCTCTGGGCACACCATCTAGCTTCTCCAGGCTTTGTCTCCCTCTGTCACGTAAGGCACAGACCACCTTCCTCCATCTTGGACGTTCGGGGCCGGGTGCACATGTGTATTGGAGCCCCTGCTCCGAAAGGCAGCCCAGGAGTTCCCATGGCAGCCAACCCCTATGAAGGGAGCAGGGCTCTAGCCAGCCTAACTCCCACCGCCAGGGCCCTCATCCCCATCGCGGATGGAAAATGGACTCTGAAGGCTGGCAGATCCCGCCCCGCAGTCTGTGGCAGACGGTAGGCCTCCCAGAGGCCAGATGGGCTGTGGGCGAGGAGCCCCACCACCTTCTTGCGACCCTCCCCTTGCCCGCCTTCGGCTGGCCCACCCGCCAACTGCGCCAACTGTGCCCGAAGCTGCCACTGCCTCTTGGCTCCATCTTGCAGCTTGTCGTTTTTGTCCAGGAGAGTTTTATCAAATTGCATCAAACTGTGGATGGATGGAGAAAAATACAAAAGGAGAAAACACAGACACTCTCACCAAGTGAACAGAAATTAGCCATCCGGTGTGAAGTGGTGAGGTCCCCAATGTCCCCAGCTGTGTGGCTGATACAGGGGTCTGTCCAGTGCTCCTGGGAGCCAGTGAATCCGCGCGCCACCCCGGGGTTCCCTGAAGGGGCGAGCCGAAGGGGCGGCCGTGCGGCCACGGGCCATGTGGCCATGTATGCTGACAGATGTGGGTCTCACGTGCAAGGCGCGTGTGGCTTGCGTCTGTATGGTCCGTGCGTCCGTCTCACATGCACATTGTTTCTGTGCGTACTCTGAGGTATTGCATTCGTGCCTGGGCAGCCCGCGTGTGTGGACGGCCCAGAGGTACATTTGTTCTTAAGAAATGCTGTTTGGGGGTTGAGGAGGAGGGTTACCTGTCATGGTCTGTGACAGGAAGATCAGAGGAGTCTCGACAAACCTGAAGTGAACCCAGCCTGAGGACCAGGTGTCCTGGAATGTTCCCTCTTGGGGCCTGATCAGTTCACTTTGTGCGTCATCAGGGGCTCAGCCACGCACACAGACGTTACTTAGTCATTAAGTTGAAAGGGGAAAAGCCGCGTTTCTAATGAATTCGGAGAGGCTGGGCCCTGTGATTGACAGCTGTGTGCTACCCAGGGCTGTGAGGGCCCGGGGGTGTCCCTGGAGGCACAGAGGGAGCGGCAGGCCCAGTGTGCAGGGCAGTCGTGGCCACGGGCCGCTGTGTACACAGGCCGCCAGGGGGCCCTCAGCCTGGGCTAGAGGGGTACAAGCATCTTCAGCAAAAGTATCCTGGGTTTAGGCTGTGAAGTTAGGGAGGGCATTGCATAGAAGAAAGCAGAAGGATGCAGACAGACAGGGAGTCAAGGAGAAAAAGGCCAAAGGAAGTGCTTGTGAGCTAAGAAAGTCAGGCTGCGGCCCAGGAAGCCAGGCCCTTGGCTGCCAGGTGGCTCTCTGTACTCCAGACACGCTCCTCCCTTCTCTCCCACACAGCCCTTTCCAAGAGGCTCACTGGAGGGGATTTCACCTTCTCTCCCAGCACAGCCTGTCGCCCCACCCCCACTGCAGGCCCCCAGGTGATCCCCCTCAGTGCTGAGCTCACGCTCTCTGGAGGGCGAGCCCGGATGGCCTCTGCCCTCTGCTGTCCCCTTGACTGCTCTGATCCAGGCTGCGCTGGTGCTCACTCCCCCGCCTGCGAGCACAGCTGTGTTTGACAAGAAGGTGGTACTGGGGAGGGCACCGCGCCCCACGGTCCCATGGGGCAGCTCTGCACTTTCTCCCCGACCACGTACCACTCATGTGCGGAGCAGACATGCAAACCGCGCCCAGGCCACAAAGACCTTCTGGAGGGACATGGGCAACGCTTAGCATTTCCTTCCTGCCACCTGCCCACCCACTTACCAGGGACCCTGGCCCTCCGTCGTGCAAGAGGAATCTCAACCCTCACCCCCACCCAGCCCCTTGCTGCTGATTTCACACTAGTCTGTAAGAAGTCTGCAAAACCCCTGGCCCCTTGGATTGCAAACAGATAGGTGTGTTTCCGGGAATGAGGACAGGAGGGACAGTCTCAGTGTCGCGCAAAGTGAATGGCAGAACAGATGCTGGGAACGAATCCATAGGAAGGACAGCAGCAGTAGACCTGAGTTAGAAATCGGTCTGCCCTTGGCTGGGGGTGGAGGGGCCCGAGGGCACAGCGGTCTCACTCATCCTTGGGGGCAACCCTGAGAGAGATCAGCAGTGAAGAAGACCACCTCCTAGAGCTGAGATCTGGGACTCGACTCCCTCGGGGGTCCCAGTGGCCCTTGCTCCATGCCACGACTGGGAACAAAGGCATCCTCCACGCTGGCCTGTGTGCATCCAGCTTTTATGTTGGAGAAATCCCAACTTCGACAAAGAGAGGGTGAGTTGTACGCGGGAGCAGAATTACACATTAAACCAGGGGGTGGCGGAGCAGACCACAAGCCAAGGCGCCGTCCTCCACTGGGGAGGGGCCGGTGTCTGGTTACAATGACATTAGAGCGACCACAGTCCCGGACACTCATTTATGGGCTCTTTTCTGCCTCCTCTACACGTTAACACGGTAATCCCTGCAACAGGCCTACAGGGCCGGCAGCGTTATGACCCCCCCTTTTGTGGAAGAGGAAAGTGAGGCTCTGTGTGGAGCACAGCTCAGACCCCCCATCAGCGGGGAAGGGTCGGCTCGTTCCCTCTGTTAGGGGTGCTGAGAAAGCTACCTCTTCCAAGGTCATGGCTTTCAAGGGTATCCGTGAGGGGCACAGACACAGGTGACACTGTCACCCCTATACAAGGCAATTCTGAGGGTCCATCCCAGCTCCAGGGTGCCCCATGCAGCTGGCTGAGGCCTTTATGGGGCCATTTATGGGGCCACATCACAGCCCAGAGGCTCGTCTGCCCACTCCTTCTCCCTGTCCTTCCGCAGGGGTTGATCCTGAGAGGGCGTGGGTGATAAACTGATAAACGTCCTGCGGGCACTGTTTGTGTGGGGTCCGGAGAGGAGGTCCTGTAGCCGTCGGTGGCAGTGCTCTGGGGGGACACCCATAATAGCAATCATGGCATCCGCTGTCACTGGCTGCAGACTGTTGGGGGACATCGGATATACACTGCCCGTTCCTGCATCACAGGTGAGGGGACTGAGGCTCGGAGATGTTAAGTGCCAGGACCACAATCGTGGGACAAATCAGTGGGAGGGTGGGACCAGCACTCAGGGTCTCACCTTTTGTCCAGCCCTCTTTGCACTCCCCTTGTCCATAGAAACCTGTCCCCACAGGAGCCGCCCCCAGGCTGGTCCCCACCGGGAAGGAATGACAGCCGGCATCCTTAGGGCGGAGGTCAAGGCCTGACTAATCCAGCACAGCAAATATTGACTCTTTGTTCGAGGCACCAGCTGGCGCCCCTGGGGACCATCCCCTCCAGACTGCTGAGGGTAGGGCAGCTCGGACACTGGCTCCCCTCTGGGAAGGGACATCCGTGGTTTGTGGAGAGAGACCCTGTTTCCCAAGTGTTCCATCCATCACATGTGTGCTGAGCACTTGCTGAGTGAGTGTCCATCCACACTGATCATCCAGGGCTGCAGCCAGAAGCTCCTGGGCACCCCACATGCCTCCCAGCAGCCTCAGCACACCGGGCCACACTGCAGCCCACCCAGCTCTCATGTTTGCCTTTGGGTTCCCATAGAACCTGTCATTTGAGACTTGTCTCCCACTCACCACTTAATGACAAGCCCCTCTCTGTCTCAGGGTCCCAGTCCCGGGCTCACTTCAGTGGGAGTCCGAGAGCTGGGGGCGGGGTGCAGCCAGACACCCTGGGCATGGCCCCGGAGCATCCCTGGCCTGCTGGTGAAGCCCCCTGCATGTCACTCCCTCTGCAAACTGCACAGCATCTCGAGGGTAGACTTGGCAGATGAGTCTGTGTGTAACCCACGTCCCCCACCCTCCTTCTCTTTGCTCGCCTCTGCCTTGCCCACACCCTGCCTGCCACCCCCACCACTTCCTCTTGCACTCACCCCGGGCCGTTTCCACACGAAGGGGATCTGGGGCCTCTCGCTATAGAAGAGAGAGGAGTTGTTGGCTGGGAAGTCTGGATCCTCAAACAGGACGCCCTTCTGTGCGCACTCCTGCCTCAGTTGCTCGAAGCTCTGGCCTGAGGAGTGGGTGACGCGGGCATCCTTGGGAACCGGGTGCTTCTGGGGCCCTGGGGCCCGATAGAGGTAAGGCATGGCCTCTCCCCTGCTGGTGGGCTCGGTCCACAAGATGAGCGTGCTGGTCAAGAAGGAGCCAGCTCAGGGAAACCAGGGCTTGGTGGCCCTTGGCCTCCTCCTGTTTGCCTGGGAACCTCCCTGCAAAGACTGATATGAGGCACACCCTGATGGCAAACTGTAGAGAGAGCTCTCTGCCCTCCCAGGGGCTCCTGCAGACCCAGAGGGAGGAGTGAGCCTGGGCCAGTTCCAGGCAGAGGCAGCAAACTCTGCTCAATGCACTGGGCAGACTCCGTGGGAGAGAGAGGATGGCTTTATGGGAAAAGAGAGCAAGAAAGCAAATCAGTCTGGGAGGTGGCAGGCAGCGTTTGCTTTGCGGGAGGAGCGCGTACTGTGTGGTCTTGAATCACATCTGAAGTCAGAGAGCTGCAGGGTTTTGTAGTTGGAAGGGAGCTTAGTGAACCGTCATGGCACCTATTACATGAACGGAGCTTACCCAGCTCGCTCTCGGACCGCCTCATTTTGATTTAGAGCAGAGGTCCACAGACTTTTTCTGTAAAGAGCCAGTTGGTCAATATTTTCGGCTTTGTGGGCCATACGGTCTGTGTTGCAACTACTCAGCTTTTTGGGTTACAGCACAAGAGTGGCCAGGGACGCTATGTGATGAATCAGCATGGCCGTGTGCCAATAAAACTTTATTTACAAAACAGATGGGGGTGGCGGATGTCGTCCAGCCAGAATTTGGTGACTGACCCCTGATACGGGTGTGCCTATAGAGGACGTCAGCTCCTGCTACAGGGTACAGGCGCCTCTGTTCTCCAACATTCCCGGCAGTAGGTGTTGGGAAACATTTGCAAAAGCAGATATCGTATTAGTAAAATTCCGTGTCCTGTAAAACTTTACAAACAGGATTTCACATTTGAGAAGAAATGAGGTCCAGAGGTTGGAGGCAGTTTAATAGAGTATTAGCCCCCATGTGAAGCCCCTGGTCTTCTAAGCACTTTACAACGATATCGCTGCGATTCTAGAACTAGTCACAGTGGCTGTTGGAGTCATGGGGTCTTTAGTTAGTGGGTGTAGTTAAAAGACATGAGTTTTTATAGGGCCTCCCAGTTCCTGGGAATGTTCTTAGTTTCACACTTCCTGTCGAGTGTATCCTGCACATGGTTTTACAGAGAATGTGTAGACATCGAGGTTGGTGACATCTGGGTTGAACTCCCAGTTTTGCCTGGGGTGACTTTGGGCAAACAGTCCGTGTGTGTTTTCTTCGTGTGAGTCAGGACAGCGGGTCTCCTAGGCCTGCAGGGGGATTATGGGATCAAAAACGCTTGTGGAGTCCAGCATATGCAGGGTCTGGAGCTGAGGACTCCTCCCATCCCTGTCCTCTCTGTCCCCCGCCCCGTCCCACAGACACAGCTCTCATGGCCTTACTGCTAAGCCTCTCTTGTTGTACCTCTTTCTTTGCACAATAAGGGATTCTGGAATGATTCTGTGCTAGAAACAGTGGAGTCCTGTGTCCTGCTGCCCTACAGACAGCTCTATTTACAAATGATTAAGGACAAGAGCCAGGGAGACAGGTGTGACAGCAGGAGGGCCATCCATTTCTGGATCATTTCAAGAAAATGATTAGCAGCCCAGGTTTCTGAGGATTTCCCCCTCAGATGCCCCAGTGAGAGGGAAATGGAACTTGAAGTGAAATTCAACACCGTGGAGAGTCATGAAGGGTCCACTTCATGCCGGACCTTCCCCAAGCTCCAGGAACGTGTGTCCTTATTCTGTTCCCATTACAAACCCCTCTCTGGGTAGGAGTCTCTCCACCTGGTCTCTCCTGTGGACTGGAAGAACTGGCCTTATTCCTGAAAGCGTAGTCTAGTTACCAGGAAATCGGAGACTGCATTGCCATTTGTGACTACTGTGAAAATTCCTCTGAGTGGGAAATGCACTGAAAGCATTCAGCAATCTGCAGCCTACTGGGGTTCACTTTGCACCCTGCTCCCCAGGCCCTGTACAGCTCCCAGGCCCTGTACAGCTCCTCCACAAAGTCCCCCTCATACACCCTAGGAAACGCTCTGAACACCTTGGAGGGGAAGGTCCATGGGTTTGCCCGCGGGAATGGGTGCATTTCTTGTAATGAGGTCTGTCTGCTTGTCACAAGCCTAGAGAGAGACATGGGTGGCTTCAAGCCCTGTGAGCCTCACGGGGACCGTGCATCATTAGAGCTGTATTTCCTTCCCCTTGACAGAACAAAGTGAATTCTAGATTAATTGATCCTTACCAGGGCCTCGTGGGGCCTGCTAGTCCTTCCCCTCCCCACCCTGGCCTGCACAGAATATGTCTTGTTTTCCTTTCTCCGCAGTAAGCCCAGGTGGGTTTGTGCGCAGGGCAGAGGGATGCGAGGATCAAGCCCGGGTGGGTCTGTGACACCTGGGGGCGAAATTCGAGAACCAACCATCTGGACCCTCACCCAGGTGCGGCCACTTTGCCCAAGGACTCCAGTGGGCTTGGATGTCACAGCAGAGCAGATGGACTCTCCCTCAGCAGGACCTGCCAAGCACATACCAGACCCAATCCTGCAAGGGGGATTGTTCTGTGTTCCGTGTCTGGCTCAGCGGTGCTGGGTGCTGCGTGGAGAACGGCTGGGGCAGCTGGAGGAAGAGCCCTGAGGGGAGGGAAGGGGAGCCAGGTCTCAAGCCCAGGTGCCCGGGGGAGAGGGGCCACGGCATACGGCAGGTGTGATAGGAGAGGGGGAGAAAAGGGGCAGATTCTCTTAGCAAAATTACTGTCAGGGCTTCTTTGTGGGGTGCTAGGATGGGGCTTCCTGCTCCCAGACCTGAGTCCAAGGACAGAGGAGGGACAGACCTGCAAGTTCAAAACTCTGGATATGTTGGGATGAAAATGCCTTCCTGGGGCGCCTGGGTGGCTCAGCCATTAAGCGGCTGCCTTCGGCTCAGGTCGTGATCCCCGAGTCCTGGGATCAAGCCCTGCATCAGACTTCCTGCTCAGGGGGAGTCTGCTTCTCTTTCTCCAGCTCCTCCCTGCTTGTGTTCCCTCTCTCACTGTGTCTCCCTGTCAAATAAATAAATAATATCTTAGAAAGAAAGAAAGGAAGGAAGAAAAAGACAATGCCCTCCTCACTGCTGGTGGGAGGACAGAGTGTAAACTCTCATAAACTTTTTGGAGAGCAGTTGATTAAAATCTATTAAAATTACAAATGCCCAGACCCCCCCTCCCAAGCCAGCTCTTTCCTCCTAGCAACTTCTCCTGCAGATAAACCTGCACCCCTGAAAAGTGAACGGTGTGCAAGCTTGTTCACTTCATTGCAACACTATTTATACTTTAGAAAAAAGTTGAGAAGCACTCAGGGCCCACTCTTAGGGGCCAAGATCAAAAATTACGGCCCAGCTAACCGTGACATGGAACACTGTGCGGCCACAGACGGGAACGAGGAGACTCCATGGTGACACGGATGTTTGGCTGAAAGGTCCCCGTGCAGCGTGGCGTGCAGAGTCGGCCACCGTTTGTGAAGTAAGGGGGGAGACGGTATGCATTTCTAGCTGCGTAAGAAGCTCTTAGAAAATACAAAAGGCATTAGCAGGAGGACCCCCTCTTCTGGGAATAGACTGCGTAAGCAGGGGCTAGGGTGTCAGGGAGATGCCTCTGTATGACTTTGATACTATTTTATCCTTGTGACCTTATAGACGGTACTCAGATGAATTTCTTTCTAAGTTTGAGATGCCTGGGAGACAGCCAAGGTTGAGGTCCAGGGGGCGGTTAGCCAGCAAGCCGGGCTGCAGACGTGGAGAATGCCCCTGTCTCCCTCTCCCAGCTACTGAGTCCTTCCGGCCGCAGGAACCTGGCGTGGTGCCTCCCATCAGCACGGGATGCTCTCCACTCTCCCCCTCCCAGCTCTCCTAGTGACTCCCCCCCCACACTTGACCCCTGGTCCCCAACACGTGACACTCACAGTGCGTGCAAAGGGGCTTCTACCGTAAGTGCTGGGGCCGGGACGGGGATCTCGGAATTCACACAGCGCATCCCACGTGTGCAGAAATGGAATTCCCTGTCCTCTGATGCCCATGCCCCCATGGCGCAGGGAGTTCCAGGCCAGTTTTAAGTATTGTTGGCTTAATCACTCTTTCGGCCAAAACCGAGTCTTCTTGAGGTAAGCACTGTCTCCAGTGTCTCTGCCCCCGTCCCCTTTTAACGCCGGGGGGCACAGGGAGATGGGCCTCCAGGGGGCCAGAACTAGACCAGAGGTCCCCAAGTCTCCTGACTTGTGGCAGATCCGTCCTCCACTCCCAGTCCCAGGGAGCTTTCTCTCTAAGGTGGGAATGACCCTTGTGTCACCGTAGACTTTACAAAGTCTAGCTTGAAGCTCAAAGATGTCTTCCTTCTAGAGGGGCTCTGTGTCTCCTCCCTTCCTCTCCCCTCCAAGAAGTCTGCGTGCTTGCAAAGGAAGCTCAGGAGTGGTGGTCACGAGTGCCACGCCCGTTTCCTAGAAGGTGGGGAGCTAGTGCTCCCTCTATCACCCCCAGGTTCACACTGGGAAGCCTGGGGCCCGGGTGTGACTCCCACTTCCTCCCCCAGGACGCGTCCTCCCCAGAACAGCCCTCATTCCACCATCCAGCTACCCTCCCCTCCTCCTCAGTGGGCCACCCACATTGGCACAGCATCACGGGGCGGGAGGTCACCTTCGGGCACCGGCCCGGATCTTCCCCAGGCGCTCTGCCCAGTCTTTGGCCTCAGTTGTCTGGCTGCAGAGAGCTGGAAGCTTGGAGACGCACACTCATCAGCTACTGATGGTTCCCCTCGGTTTCCCGGAGCTGCCCAAGCTGCCTAGGCTTCCCTTGGCTGCAGGCTCGCTTTCTGGCTCGACTGTGGGATACAGTTTCCCCCAAGGCCCAAAATAAGCACTAGGCTCCTGCCCTATGGCCCAAGGTGACAAACTGAAATTGTCTTTATTCCTGAGGGGTTTCACTCTTTAAAAATTTCAGTGTGGGGGCCCCTGGGTGGCGCATTCGGTTAATGATCTAACTTTTGGTTTTGGCTCAGGTCGTGATCTCAGGGTCGTGAGATCGAGCCCCACATGGGGCTCCATGCTCAGCATGGAGTCTGCTTAGGACTCTCTCTCCCTCTCCCTCTGGCCCTCCTCCCCACTCTCTCTCTCTCAAATAAATAAACAAATCTTAAAAAAATAAAACAAAATAAAATTTCAGCGTGGAAGAAAGACCAATATCCCTGGTTTCCTTCTGCTGACCCTCTGGGGCCTTTGTCCCTGCAGTTTGGTCTCATCCCAAGAGGACAGCTTCCCTGGGCTCCCTCGGGGGCTGCAGGTTGACGCTGTGCACAGATCCTAGGATGCCTCGAACCCCAGGCACAGCAGAATGGAAAATCACTCTCTGTGGTTTAGCCTGCAAACGTTCTAACCTGACTTTTTAAAAACTACACATCTTGTTGCCTCTTGCTCTGGAGTCCCCATTCCCACCCAGTAGTAACAATGGGATTTAAATTTTGCCATATGATACCCTCTTTCATTTTAAAATAGTCTCTTGCTCTGTCAACTAGCAGTCCCTTCAGAGCTCAAACACCCTCTGAGTCCGTCCCTCCCCACTGGGCGGTCTTCCTCTCCCTTCTTTCTGACAGTGGCACCTGGAACAGCGGCTCTGACTTATCCAGGGCATCGGGGCCTCTGGGCCTCTGGGAATTCACCTCTTTCCTCACTGTGTTTGCTGCTGAAGGCTCACAGCCAGTGTAACCTGTGTTTCAATTTCTTATGCAGTTCCCTGGGGGGCAGCATGGCTCCAACCTCTTCCCCTGATGGGAGCCCCTCTGCTGGGGTCTCTCCGGGCCCCCTCAACCTCTGGTCCTCGGTTCCCTTCACTGGCTGGGCTCTCAGCTCCGCAGCCTCCCTAGCACATCTCCTGCCTGTTCAGGGCAATGCCTGGGAAAAGTGACTCTTGCTTCTCGGCCACACCCCTGCCCCCAACAGTGGAAATTGTCGTGTTGGGGCTGCGCAGAATCATTTGAAAACCCTTCTTCCAAACTAGAGAGTTTCCCATTTCATAAATTCCATTTTCCCGGGGACGGAAGCAGACCTTATTCCCAGGTCTTCCTGGCTGCCAGGGGCTGCATGACTCAGGCTCTGCTCCTCAGATGCCCCCGTGTGAGACTGATTCAGAGCGAGAGGCAGAGAAGCAGGAGAGCAGGAAATTGGTTTGTGTGTTGTCAGTGCAAGGGGTTGTTGGCCTGCATGCCAAGCTTTTGGTGCCCGCTCGTCGGCATCCTGTGTGAGTCTCTAGCATGTTTGGCCTGNTTGATTCAGAGCGAGAGGCAGAGAAGCAGGAGAGCAGGAAATTGGTTTGTGTGTTGTCAGTGCAAGGGGTTGGCCTGCATGCCAAGCTTTTGGTGCCCGCTCGTCGGCATCCTGTGTGAGTCTCTAGCATGTTTGGCCTGAGGAACAAGATCTCGGCCAGCCAGTGACCGTGAAGATGGCCTTTCTCAAAAGCAGCCTCGGATGGCACTGAGCATCACTGCCGGCTTTGTTCTTTCCCATCCTGAGTCTCTGGCTTCCCTAGAAATGGTCATCTCCCTCCACTTTAGTAAATGTTCTCCTGCTTCAAGTAGCAACTGTGGGCTTGCAGCTAGGAATCCTGGGGCCTGTGGGCACCCTTGGCTTATTTCCAGGTAATGATCTTCATTCAGGTCCTGGGACCTGAGCGGGCTCGCAGGCCTCCCTCTACCTGCACAGCCTTGGTGCCCCTTCTTGTCCGGTACCCACACGAGACCCTGCGAGGCTGTCTGCTCGCACGGATGCACACAGAACCTGGTGCACAGCACACTGTCTTTGGAGTCTCCTGCAAACATCTGGAAGTTTTCCATTGCTCTCCCTCCGCATGTTTAACTAAGAGGAGTGTTGGGGCGGGTGGAGGCAATGACTTCAGACATGGGAGCTCCACTCTCACCTTCAACTTCTCCCCACCCTCACCAGCCTGGCCTGGGCTCCGGACACGTTGGGACTTCTGCTCTGGTCCTGAGAACCCCTCTGGCACCACCTGCATCCACGAGCCTGGCTAGTGTTCTGCTGGTGAGGGGCTGCAGGGAGAGAGGGTCCAGCCATCTCTGCCGTCCAGAGCCATCCCAGCTCCATCGTCTCCTTCTGAGCCGGCTCAGGTGCAAACATCAGAGCCCATCCAGAACAGGACATCCCAGCAGAGCCTGATGGAAAACGCCAACCACAGACTCATGAAAAACACGTGTTCTTCAAAGCCCTTAAGTTGGAGGTGGTTTGTTAAGTAGCAAAAGCTCACTGATAACCTCCCATGAGACAACAACTATGTGGGATTAATGGGACAGTCATCACAAGGCAGCTCAGAAACGAGCATGACTGGAGGTAAAAATACACTGGTTTGGGATTTAGTGTCAAAAATATATCCCTGTTACACATCATTTTCTAAATCAAATTACACTTGGTCTGAGCTTCCAGTCTTCAGAACTGATGAAAATCATCAGTTCAGTTACCTTTGGGGAAGGCTCCACCTGGGGGTGCACAAGCACTCCCCAGGTAGACCCAGGGGAGGTGTGGGGACTGGTACAGGGCCGTCACTGCCATCACTGGGGCCTCCTGGCTTGGATGAGAACGCAGCATGCGAGAGCTAGAGACGCTCCCATTGGCTCTGTGAGGGTATCCTTTGTCCTGACCCTAATTCCTCTGCAGATGATTTCCTGTCCCAGCTACTAATACACCCCTAAATCTTCCCTAGATCACCCAAAGGAACTATGGATTGGGATGAGTCTGGGAGACTCCTTCCCTCCATCCCAAAGATGCTATGGGGAGTTTGCTCTGCATCTGAAGGAACCTTCCATCCTAAGTCCAAGCACCATGTCAGGCTCCCTCTGATACACCAGAGGAATTATCCCAGAAGATACAGGCAGAACACTCAGCTGTCCTGGATCATCCCCAATCCAGAAGTCTTCACAATTACACAACCTGTCCCAGGGTCCTGGGGTGAGTCCAGCCTAGCTTCGAGGAGAGCCCTCAGATTTACTATGACATCAAGCAAGACCCCTGGACCTCGATTTTATTTTGAGCTCACATCTAGGGAGATTGGAGTAAGGGAGACCCGAAGCTCCAGGAAGCCAATTAGCGGGGAGTTTTGCCAACAAGTCACCTGGCTCTGGGTGTGAATAATGCAGAGTAATGTCCTGAAGCAGCTTCCATCATGTAGGAGGAAGGACAGTCACCAGTAGTTTGTAAAATTTTTCCATAGCAAAAAGAGATGGAATAAAAAAAAAATCCTTTCATTGTAGAGATTTTTATATTCTCCATAATGTTGCGGGGCTTATTAAAATAATTAATATATTTACAAATATCTCATTTGAGCTCTCTCCTACATCGTACGGTCCAGCTGCTTATTTAGTAATTGACATAGGCTTAATTCCCGTCTTTTTGTGGTAAAGGTTTATCTTCAGCAACTCTTCACACATCTCATTTTTTGTCACTTCTCATTTCGTCTTTTTGACACATCATTTTCAGACTCTCATAAATTGTCTTCTCCCACGTTAGGAAGGCGCCATCAGGCAGCAAACACATGCTATGTTCGTGCGGATGAATGGCTCAGGAAAAGAATTATTTGTCTCCTCTGAGCTAATGGCTTTCATAAAATCTCATAGCAATCCTTATGCTCCAGCTTTCAAAGGGATTTATTAGCTTAGGCTCCCGTGAAAAGATAATTTATAAAGTCACTGACTGTCAGTCCTAGCTGTGAGGACGTAAAGAAATGTAAGAATCACTCATTTTGGATAGGACTTTTTTTCATCCCAGGACTATGATATGAACTACTACAGTCATGGGTTCGATTACTGTAACTGATGTACAAATATAATTTCCTGTTTAATTTAGGCAATTAAAAACTGTGTGAGCTGGTGGGGATGTAAAGCCTGTAGCATTTTTGGAAAAGAGTCTAGTAGTTCCTCAAATGATTATACATAGTTACCACGTGATCCAGCAATCCCACTCCAAGGCATATCGCTTCAAAATGAGAATGCNGTGATCCAGCAATCCCACTCCAAGGCATATCGCTCCAAAATGAGAATGCGTGTCCACACAAAACCTTGTTCAGGGTCGTGTATAGCAACATTATTCATAACAGCCCAAAAGTAGAAACAACGCGAATCAAATGATGAACAGATAACCAAAATGCAGTTTATCCACGCAGTAGATATGAGCGAGTCATAACAAGGAATGACACACCGACAGATGCTACAACATGGAGGCACCATGAAAACATTACACCAAGTGAAAGAGCCAGTCACAAAAATCCATGTATTGTGTGCTGTAGACTGAATGTCTGGGTCCCCTCCTCACAGCCCCAACTCATAGGTTGTAACCTAACCTCCAGTGCGATGGTATTGGTGGTGGAGCCCTCATGAATGGGATTACTGCCCTAGAAAAGAGGCTCAAGAAAACCTCCTTGTCCCCTTCACCACTGGGGACACAGGGAAAAGACGGCCATCTATGAAGCAGGAAATGAGTTCTCACCAGACACCAGATCTGGCGGGGCTTTGATCTTGGACTTCCCAGCTTCCAGAATTGTGAGAAACAAATGTTGGTTGTTTAAGCCCCACAGTCTGTGGTATCTTTGTTACAGCAACCCAAATGGACTAAGATATTCTATGATTCCATTCAGAGGAAAGTCCAGAACAAGAAAATCTGTAGAGACAGCAACTAGATTAGTGATTGCCAGGGGCGAGGGGAGAGTGGGGGGTGGGGAAGAAGTGGGGTGATAGCTATAGGATCCGGGGTTTCTCTGATGTGATGAAAATGTGCTGAAATGCACGGTGGTGATAGTTGCATATACCTGTGAACATACTAAGTATTGTTGAATCGTATACTTAAAATAGGTGAATTGTGTAATATGTGAATTATATCTCAATAAAGCTGCTTATAAAAGAGAAACCCAGAAAATGGACAATGGATAGGAAAACTAGGAAGCGGGGATGAAGATGAGCAGGACCTGGGGGAGATCCAAGAGCTGCGAACAGGGGGGCAACTGGGTGGCTCAGCCGGTTGCACGTCTGCCTTTGGTTCAGGTCATGATCCCAGAGGGGTCCTGGGATCCAGCCCTGCATCAGGCTCACTGCTCAGCTGGGTGTCCATTTCTCCCTCTCCCTCTGCTCCTCCCCCTTGCTCCTGCTCTTTCTTGCTATCTCTCTCAAATAAAAAGAGAAAATTAAAAAAAAAGAAGAAGAAGATCTGCGAACAGAAACATTCCTGCAGCAGGGTCGGAAGCTGGGGTGACTGGGAGCCAACTGTCCCCACCGTTTATACCTCTGTGCTCTGGACTCAAATGCCAGGCACCTGCCCCTGAGCCCAAGGGGGGCAGAGCTTCTAACTAACAGCCCTTCTAGATTCTACCCGAAACCCACAGGTGCTGAAAAGTGACTCCACTGCAGTCTCCAGGGTCGCTTCTGGTTTTGTCCAGGGCAAACCTGGTGGCCCCTTCAGGAAACAGAGCTTCTGGATTTTCCAGTGTGGTCCCAAAGAGCTGCTCGAAGAATTACATTTGACAGTCTAGCAGCATGTGGCTGACTCAGGAAAAAGAAATCGGGAGTGGAGAACACATTTAATTAAACCCTGAACACCCAAGTAACAGATTTCTTCCTTGCTCAGCCCCCATTTGTTATTCAGCCCAGTGTTCATACTCCACATGTTATGAAAATCCTGGGGAAACAAGGATGTTTGAAATAATTTTTCTGATCTAGACCAAAGTGAGAAGAAATCAATCAAATTAAAAACAACAACAGCAACTTTGTGTTAAACCTTTTATGTAAAGACTGAATTTGTTTCAGGAGCTTGAAAGCAGAGTATTACTGAACAGCACGTGTTATTCTCAGTCGCACCAAAGCAAACACTTTGGATTTAAGGTATCGTCTCTCTTTGAATTTTGATACCCTTTCCCAAGCTCCCCTAAATGTACATGAGACATTTTTCTTTTAAAAAGTAAAGTCANGGTCCCCAGAGAGACTCCTATAGGAAGCTGGGGCTGCGGGAGTGGTGGGCACGATCAATAAGGATCATCTCCCCCACTGGCAGGGACCAACGGAAAGCCATGGGAGCCCTGTGGCACCATTCATGTCAATCAGCCTCCCAGGGGACAGGGCAGGGAGGTGAGGGCAGGAGGGAGCTGGAGGGTGGGAGTCTTGAGCGAGCTGTTTGCAAGGGTGCGGGGGCCAGGCAGGGTACTGGGGGCCAGCAGTGCTGAGCGGGAAGCCCCCAAACAGAGAGCACAGCCCTGAACATCGTTCCTTGAGCCAATGAGTGATCTGGTTATTACCCACCTTTTCCTCCTGCGTGCTTCCGGCTCTGGTCTTTTGTTAAGTTGATAAGCACAGCCAATTATTTAGAGAATTTATGAGTTAAATTCTTTCCTGGGTCTTTTTGTGGTAAAATATGTTAACGTAAAGTGACCATCGTAACCATTTTTAAGTGCGTGGTTCAGGGCATTAAGTACATTCACCATGTGTGTGACCATCACTCCCATCCAGGTCCCGAACTTTCTCATCTTCCCAAACCGAAGCTCTGTCCCCATTAAACAACAGCTTCCCGCTCCCCTCCGCCAGGCCCTGCCACCACCCATCCTCTTTCTGTTATTATGAATATGATCTCCTAGTAGTGGAATCATATGGGTTTGTCCTTCTGCGGGTGACTTATTTCACTCAGCATCATGTCCAGCCACGTCGTAGCCTGGGTCAGGATTCCCTTCCTTTTTGAAACTGAGTAATATTACTTTGTACGTACGTGTACATATGCTGATCCATTCACCCATCAGTGGACACCTGGGTTGCTTCCACCTCCTGGCTACTGTGAACAAAGCATGAGGGATTTAAGTGAAGCAAACATACTGCAAACACACTTGTGCAAACTCCAGTGGAGACTCTGACCTCACTGGCTGCAGGATCGTCCACACAAGAGAAATAGAAAATGCACGTGCCACCTGCAAGAGAGCGTGTGAGAAGCTTTGACAGGCCCGAGCTCAGCTCCTTATGGTATCAGAGAAGTGAAACCGGAGCCGCTGCCTGAGCCCTCCCCTTCCCCTTGCAGATGGCGGTGGTGGTCCCTGAGTGATTGGCAGAACAAGTCTCCAGAACATGGTCTCCCAGTAGAAGAGAGAGAAGAGAGGGCACAGGGGTGGCCCAGGGACAGGCCAGCCAAGGTGAAGACTCTAGTCCCCATCGCCGTGGCTCTCAAGTGGCCCCATCAAACCAGATGTCACCAGTGGGCAGAGCCTGGGGTGAAGCAGTTGTGGAAATCCACAGAATCAGATGATTTCACCCCATCTCAACTGCACTGGCAAGTTTTCCAGAGGAAAAGTCAATCCTTCAGATGCTTCCTATTTTTACACCACAGCGAAGATGCCATTTTGGCCTGCATGGGTTTATTACATTGTAGCAAATGAGACAGCTTTTTGGGTGTACGTAAGTGCAAACAGATCTATTAAGAGAAGCAGCCTTAGGCCAAAAGTGCTGGCTCGGGGTCCCCGATGGTAGTATGCATGGGTACTTGTTTTCACAAGCTTTAGCCTTTTGATTTCTTGTTTGTTGGGGCACCTGGGTGGCTCAGTTGGTTAAGCATCCGACTCTGGATCTTAGCTCAGGGCTTGAACTCAGGGTCGTGAGTTCAAGCCCCTTGTTGGGTTGCATGCTGGGCGTGGAACCTACTCAAAAAAAATAGTAGATTTTTAAATTGTTTGTTTGTTTGAAACCTGGTGAACATGTAAAAGAGTGATTGGAAACACCTAGTAAAGAGCTGAGTTTAGGAGTTGATAGAAATATTCTATCATTTCAAGCAGAAGGAATGTTCACAAAAAGGGGCTGAAGTTTAATAGACCAGCTACTAGTTTGAGCCCGCTCATGCCCAGGATGGTTTTAGGTACCTCTCCAAATTTCTTGTGCTAATTTGCTGCACCCATGGACCAGTTCACCAAGAAAGCCAGGGCCGCTCCACCTTGGTGGACACACAGATTTTTGAGACCCACCTGTGGCCAGACAGGTTCTGAGGTTCTAGATGTGGAATTATCGCCATGAACAAAATCAGCCCTCAGTGAAGCTCATCATCCAGAATTCAATACGTAAACCGTATACTTTCATGCGACGGTCCCCCGTATAAGGAAGGTGAGGAGGAGTCATGGGATAAGGTGTGGGGCAAGGTGCTCCTCTGGGGTGCTCACAGAGGCCTCTGAAGGGTGAGATTCGAACTGACGAGTAATGAGCCACTGCTCACAGATCGAGGAAGAGATCATGCTGGGTGGCGGTTTCTGTGTTCAGAGGACAGGAATGAGGTCAGAGAGGCCAGAGCCCGGAGGACAAGCAGGAGCGTATACTGGGGCTTACCGAGGAAGGCAGTGGTCAGGTTGTGTAAATGGCTCTGATTTTTCACTAACTGCAATGGGCTGCCTTTGGAGAGTCTTGGTCCTAGAAGGAAGTGATGTGATTTACACTGAAGAAAGACCTCACTGCATGCCGTGTGAACAACAGATGAGAGGGAGCTGTGGGGGCAGGAAGCAGGGAGTCTAGTAAGGCGGCCTGTGGGACATGTGGCAGAGCCATGCATGCATTAGACAAGCGGTTATGGGACACTGTTGGGGACATTTAATTAAAAAACAGAGTCTTCTCCCAACTCGGCAATTCTCTCCACAAAGCCGTAGAGAAAGAAAACACTTTTATGAGTGAATAAGCATTAAACCGCATGTGATGGGCATCACAGGGAATCCATGAAAAGATGGCAAGATACCACCATTACACGCATGTTCTCAAGACAGACGACAACTAGTCCCCAAGTAAGAGGACACGATGGCGCTCTGGTCATGCAGAGTCCGTCTAACTTTACCTGGTAATTGGAGTGACCATCTGCTAATTGAAGGAGAGACACACTTCTCACAACTTCATGACACGAGATACCTTGGCAGTGTGGTGCTGGGCCCCCACTCAGCTTAGGCTCCTATGCACGGCCTCAGGGACTGGGAGATAAGGGAGCTCTGGCCCATCCTGTTTTTATTTCAAAAAGAAGAGAATTGTATTGACAACGCAAGTTTTCTTTTCTTTTCTTTTCTTTTTTTAAAGATTTTATTTATTTATTCGACAGAGATAGAGACAGCCAGCGAGAGAGGGAACACAAGCGGGGAATGGGAGAGGAAGAAGCAGGCTCATAGCAGAAGAGCCTGATGTGGGGCTCGATCCCATAACACTGGGATCACGCCGGGAGCCGAAGGCAGACGCTTAACCGCTGTGCCACCCAGGCGCCCCTACAATGCAAGTTTTCTAAGGTAAGTGCTCTGAAAAATTGGATGGGGAAGGGGAGATCCCTTCCCCCACTCTCAACAGGGAGAACAGAACAGTCTCTCTTTTTTTTTAATTTTTAAAAATTTTTTTTATTTTAATGTTTTTTTATTATATTATGTTAGTCACCATACAGTACATCTCCCTGGTTTCTGATGTAAAGTTCGACNATGTAAAGTTCGATGATTCATTAGTTGCGTATAACACCGAGTGCACCATGCAATACGTGCCCTCCTTACTACCCATCACCAGTCTATCCCATTCCCCCACCCCTTCCCCTCTGAAGCCCTCAGTTTGTTTCTCAGAGTCCATAGTCTCTTATTATTTAATTTGAATTTGTCCTTACAGGGCCCTCTGTGTGTTGGAAACACTGCCCAGGAGTGCAGGGGAGCTGGGCTGAAGACTAGTTGGGTGCCACTGGGCTCTTGCTGGCCATGGATGAAAGCCCGGGGAGGCCAAAGGGCAGTGTGGGAGCCCAAGAAGGGAGAGGGTGGACAAAGTGCACAAGATAGTGACCTTCGGCTCCGGGTCGGGCGGAGGGTCAGATTACCATTGATTTCTGCTTGCTGTCAGCCCAACAGTTAGCTCTCTCCCCAGCCACCTGGCTGAAAACCACATCCCCCTCCGACCTTTAATGAGTGACAGCACACTGTGTGCCAAATACCCATCACAACCCTTGAGATACGAATTTTTCTCCTGGGGCTTGCAGAGACTATAACAATGAGCCCGATTTGTTCCCTGACCTTCATTCAAGAGTATATGATACAAGATCAAAAATAATGCCTGTGTCCAAAGAGCTATGGTGCATATAGTACGTTCTACCCTTTCACCACACGCTCTGTTATGGAGAAGGGAAGGGGAGTAGCAGGTGTGAAGTCTTAGAAGGGTGACCTGCACATCAGAAGTGCTTAGGAACGGGCAGCATCTTACAATTTTTGCTGTGATCTCACAGGTAACATCTTCATGTGCATACATAGTACCTCCCTAGGTTGACATAAGACTCTGGAAGGCTGGAGAACTTCCTGTGTTGTGCCTCCCAGGGCTGGGTCAAGACCTGATATAGAATATGTGCTCAGTAATTTTTTCACAAAAGATGAGAATTATCAGTCCCTCAGAAGTGGATAGAACTTGCCATTTCCCCCCTCGGGCATGGTGTCTTTCTGGAGGATAGGACTTCAGCAGAACTTTGATGCGCACTCCTCAATTACTTACTGAAGTTTTCTAGTACTTCCCAAGCTTGTATCGATGATCTGAATTTTGCTGGAGAATTGTCATTGTCACATAGGCTTTGGTATTTCCTGGCATAAGGCTGTATATGGTATTCTCTCTCAGTCTCCTAATCTCCTTTGTAACTGTAGTCTGTTTATGTGTGCTTGGTAAATATTAATTGACAGTCTGATCAATAGTTTTAGCTTATGACGTGGAATAACCCAGAGAGTGTGGTTGGGTATTTGCCTCCTGGGGAAGACCTCTGGGATTCCTAATTTCAGTGCTTGGTGTTATGTGATGGTCTCTCTGCTCTGGCCTGGGAAATCACTTAAATGGGTTCAGGTATGAGAAGCAGTCCCTGGCATAGTGGGTCACTAATGTCTGGAGCAAGGAGCTGAGGAGAACCATATTTTTCCTTTGCCTAGAATCTTTAGGAGGACAGATCATCCTTTTTGGGCAACAGGGTCATACTTGAGCACCACTGGTATGAATTTAAGGCTCTCCAATACTGAGGTGCCAATTTTCTGACCTTGCCAGAAAGTCCCACCATTCATCATCCACAGTGCCACCTTGACTCCAGAAAGTCACCATTAACATTACTACCCAGGGAAGAGGGAGAAGGGAGGACTTTCAGATCCCTTAGCCAAATTCCTTACTCCTTACTCAGATAGCCAAGGTGTCTTCTTAGAAACACTTTGGGATCCAAGGGAATGGCATGCGGTAGAAAAACAAGAACTAGGGAGACACAGCGGCTGGGTTCTCCCAGTAAGGCTCTGCTGAAGAACATACACAGATTGAATTCTTCCCCGAAATAGGGAGCAGGGATGTTTGGACAGGATGTTGGAAGAGATTCATACACCCATCAGACTCCTTACTGTTGGTAAAGTAGTGTAGTGGTCCAACCACCTCAGTGATTTTGTTTGTTTGTTTTTAAATATTGTGAGTGCAAACCAAATAGAGCCCTCTTCCACTTTGGCTCATAACATGACATCTTGGGCCAAGCCCCAATGAACAGACAGCTTGACCACTTGCCATGGAACCATTGATAAGGCAGCTGGTCCCTCTGTTGGTAAGATGGGCAAAGCAACTATGGTGGGCACTTCTCTTCATACCGAAGTTCAGACAGGGCATGTCACCTAGCTCTCTCCACAACGACCAGGGGGGGCCCCAGTGGTGACCCAGGAATCCCGGCCACCACTGTAGGGCTGGCTCTGGCTGGCAGCTTTTGCTGACACCCCTATCGTGGCTGGCCTCCCCACTGCACCCTGACTTCTCCATTCCTTCCTGTTTGAGGCAGGAAGGCACTTCCTCAGATTTCTCGTCCCAAATTTCTTTGCAATGTTTTCCATGGAAGAAGAACTGATTGTTACATAAACAGTATTTCTGGAACTCAGTTTTTGCAAGAGATAAAACTTGGGCCCAGAAGGACAGCATCTCTATCATCATCAGTATGGAGCTTTGGTGGGAAAAGGGTGACAACATTTTCCCATTGGACAGCCTTTCCTTATCTAAACTTATTAAATGGCGAGCAGTACTGTCCCTGGTAGACTTTTCCCAACTACGTGGCTGCCAGAGCAAACATGTGGAGGCTAGCCACCTTGCTGTAGTAATACAGATGCAAGACGGTCTGAGTAGAGAAAATAGATCTGGAAAACAGTATTTTCTATATCTGCTTTCATAGTAACTCCCTCTACAGACACAGAAACAGAACCCAAGGCCTGTCCAGGGCTCTCCCCCAACCAGGGAGGCACCCACAAAACAAACTGAGGACCCCTGAGAATGTGCCATCTTAAACAGGAATGCTGAATTCAAATCTGTGTGACTCCTGATGAATTTTCATTGAAAATATATTTTCTGGGATAAAACCCCTATAGCCAATTTAATTCACTAATTCACTAATTTCAATTATATGGAATAGTTAAATCATTTTTATTTTTCTAAAATTAATGAAACATTTCCATTCTTATTTCTCAAAAGTGATTTTCATCAAGGTAAATTCTTTTCCATTTAAAATTTATCGTGAAGAGCTGATTAATCAGTTAGCTTTTGTCCTCATCGAATTTTCTTGATTATAGCATCTGATGCTCAGAGTTTACTTTTATGGCCAGACCTAAAGTTTCCTCTTGTTTTTCTCCCCCTGCCCCTTTGGTCAAGTCCAATGTCTCAGGCTTAAAGTTGGCAGATCTGAATTTTACCAACAGTGTAGTTTTTTAAACCAGTTTTCTGTTGGTGATGAGTTTGTAATGTAAAATTCTAGCCATCATCTGGATAGGTTATATTAGTTATTTCTACCTGTCCTTTTCATTACAAAGGGGCTAAAATGTGTTATCTAACTTTTTTGTGTGTCACTTTGTTCAGAATTTTCTGGATAGTCATCTCTTCATGTAGGAATAAAATAATAAAATTATACATGAAATCGCTGCTGTAAATAGAGTAGATGTTTCCAAAGCTAATATTTATTTATGTTTTAAAGATTTATTTATTTATTTGAAAAAGTGTACATAGTGAGGGGGAAGCAAAGGGAGAGAGAGAATCTCAAGCAGACTCCCCGCTGAGCGTGAAGCCCAACGCAGGGCTCAACCTCATGAGATCATGACCTGAGCTAAAATCAAGAGTCAGCCAGTTAACCGACTGAGCCACCCAGGCGCCCTCCAAAGTTAATTTTTAAATAGAAGGATGCTGTACAAGTATAGGTCTGTTTTCTTTGTCACTGGCAATCTGAATTAACAGGATAGATTAGGATTCAGCACACCTTTTGTGTGAAGGGCCAGATAATAAATATTTCAGGATCATATCTTCTCAGTTGCAACCACTCAACTCTGCTGTTGTAGCCTGAAAGCAGCCAGAGAAGGTATGGAAGCTAATGAGCATGACTGTGTTCAATTAAGACTTTACTGCCTATAGATTAATATATATCTATATGTGTTATTGAAGTATAATTAAGATACAATGTACAACATATTGATTTAACAATTCTGTACATTACTCAGTGCTCCCTGTAGTGAGTGCAGCCACCATCTGTCACCGTACAATGTTATTACAATATTATTGACTGATTCCCTAGGCTGTACTTTCCATCTCCATGACTTATTTAATTTATAACTGGAAGTCTCCTCTATCTATTTCTCCCATTTCCCCACCCCTCTCTCCTCTGACAACCACCAGTTTGTTCTCTGTATTTCAGAGACTGTTTTTTGTTTGTTTTGTTTTTTACATTCCACGCATGAGTGAAATCATATGGTATTTGTCTTTCTCTGACTGACTTATTTCACTTAGTGTGATACCCTCTAGGTCCATCCGTGTTGGCTCAAATGGCATGATCTCATTCTTGTTTATGGCTGAGTAATATTCCATTATGTGTGTATATTATGTCTTCTATATCCATTCATCTATCAATGAACGCTTGAGTTGCTTCCATATCTTGGCTATTGGAAATAATGTTGCAGTAAACATAGGGGTGTCTATATCTTTTCGAAGGAGTGTTTTCCTTCTCTTTGGGTAAATATCCAGTAGTGGAATCACTGTGTCACATGGTAACTCTATTTTTAATTTTTTGAGGAATGTCCACACTGTTTTCCACAGCGTCTGCATGAATTGACATTCCCACGAACAGTGCATGAGCTTTCTCTTTTCTACATATCCTGGCCAACACTTGTTATTTTTTGCCTTTTTGGTTCTAGCCATTCTGACTGGCATGAGGTGATAGCTCGTTGTCCTCCAATACAACTTTATTTATGGAGTTGTGGTCCAGATTTGGCCTGTGTGCCATAGCTTGCCAATCCCTGGAATAGATGAATGTTATTCTGTTATTTGTTTACTTGCCAGGGTTGACCATAGAAGACTCTGGGTAGGGAGCTCCAGGAATGTACATTAGAAATGGTTCCTCTTCACCCAGCCTCTCAGGATTATAGCTGTTATTAAAGGTCCTGTCCACCAGCCATGGTATGTCAGCAGGGTCATACGTAACCAGGTTTCTTAGAGGAGCTCATCACCCTGTGGACTTAAAATCGAGAACCATGAAACATCCTGGGGAGGGATAAAGGGAAGGTAATCATATTCCCATCTTATTGAAAAAGGAGGCAGAACGTTCCTCCCAACCTTCATCACAGTGTTAATTATGGATGGAGCATATTATATGATCAAATAAAAACTAATTGTAAAGCTCGGCATGACACTAATGTTATTCATTCAGGGTTTAGAGTTTTCATGAACCTCATCGAGACATAAGATTAAGTTCTGAATTTAACTAGGAAATTGTCATACTTTATACTTTGATTACTTCCTTAAAAATCAATAACAATGACACTGTGCGTGTAACATGACATACAGAATTGTCTAATCACTATGTTGTATACCTGAAATGAATCTAACACTGTGTGTCAACTGTACTTAAACTAAAAAAAAAAGGAAAGGAAAAACCAAAAATCCAATTAAAACAAAAGTAAAAGGGAGAATCATTACGAAGAGGCTAAAATTTGACAAGAAATTTAGTGTACTCAATGGAATTGAATTTTTTAAAGATTTTATTTCTTTGGGGGAGGAGGGGCAGAGGGAGAGGAAGGAAGGGCTCTAAGCAGAGTCTGCGCTGAGTGCAGAGACTGACATGACCTGAGCCAAAACCAAGAGTCGGGTCCTTACATGACTACACCACCCACGCTCTCTGGAATTGAATTTTTGAAGATTCTTTCAGTAGTTTGTTGGCCTTTGGTCCTTATGTTTGTTGTTTCATGGTTGCAACATGGCTGCTCTGTTTCCAGGCATTACGTAACATTTGAGGGAGGAAGACGGGGTAGTAACGTCCAAGCCAATAACTCTGCTAATACAAAGAAAGCACAAAGACTCCCAGAGGCCTTCGAATTTCTGTTTATGTCTCACTGGCCAGAACCATCTTACCTGGCCATTAATGGTTACAGGGGAGGCTAGGAAAGGGAAGAGTTACTTTTCTCAATTTCTACGTGGATGTGGACAAAGGAGAAAGGTGCAGGGGGAGAGGGGAGGTCAGCATCCAACAGCATTTGGCATAAAGTTTATTACTACTTTTTACAATCACTGGGAACTGGATTCACTAATTGTATCACCCAATATTGACATTGATAGAAACAAATAATCCACTTCTTACTGATACAACTGTATGTGGTGACCAAGAAAAGCCATCTGTTTGGCTCTAACTTCTGAAATATGCTCCAATCACAAGATTTCCCAGATGACATGATGTCCAACAGGGCTCCCGGGGGAGCAGGTACCTCCTGCTGAGACAGAGGAGCTGCACGACTTTGTTTTATGGACCAGGAGTCTAAAGCCCTTGTGAGTTGAGAACTCGTTCTTTGTATTTGAGTACTCTTCATTGGAAGGAGATGGACTTCTCCCTGATGGGTCCATTTTACCAACTGGGAGAGCCCCAAGAGCTGGTCCAGTCCCCCTGGTGCAGATGAGCAGGGATGAGGACTCAGAAGTGGTGGAACGTGTCCTTGTCATAAAAAGAAAAACTTGGCTGCAGGACGGGGAGCTCCTCCCTGCTGTCTGGTTCCAGGAAATGATGTGTTCTGTACTCGTGTGTCCCAGACCAGGCATGTTCGGGGGACAAGATCCAGGCAGAAGCAAGTCCCCCATGAAATATTGAGTTTTGTCCTAGAAGCAAAAATAGAAACCCGGTACCTGTGTTCATGCCTCATTCTTTCCTTACTTCATTCTACAACCCTCAGAGTCGATTGCATCATATACGTAAACAAAGCATCGTCTACTCTCCCAGTTTGGCTTTGTTTTGCTTTGGAGTAGGAGTTTGTGTGTGTTTGTCCCGTGGATTGCTGGTTGGTCAAGAGGTGGGAAAGCGGGTTTAGTTTAGTTTAGACCAAGCCTCATCTCCATAACCACAGAGTGGACTTGACCTCCAGGAGCGTTAGCCTGAGGAGAAGCCCCCTGCCAATACATCACTGTGGCCCAGTGCTGCCTCCTACCCTTGGCTGTGTTCAAGGACCCCATTCTGAGAGATGGCTTACTCAATTTCCCCAGCCAGTGTGTGCTGTTCATTCCACAGTCTTCATTTAGCCGCAGATAAACTGTCCCTAACTTCCACTTACGGAGCGGACATAAGAAATGGTATCTATTAGAAAGAAAACTGTCCTAAATCTGAACCGGGTCAAAAATCTGTGGCCTGTTTGAGTGGCTGCTTCTTTGGGGAATAATTTACGGTCTTGATCAAATGCTCTAGCAATTTTCTGATTTATTTTAATGAGCTTAAAAGCCCAGCATCGAAAATCCACCCAGCTGATAGTCAGCCTTGGGAGCTGATTAATGGCCTTGAACCAATCTCGCAAGGAATCGAAGCCGACATCCTTTACCGTGTCCCATTTAACGATGATTGCTTCCTTATTTTTTCCCCCAATAACATGTCATTACCAAGAGAGAAATGTCTGCTTAGAGGCCTCTCTCCACCTTGTAACGAGTTTGAAATGAACTTTGACATGTGTTTTAATCCCTGAGAAGCTGCTTTCAAATATACTAAAAGCTATAATTGTGTGACTGGGACTCTCAGGGCTGAAAAAATTGGGACGGGGGGGAATCACTCAAGGGCCTTCAGGGGCATGGTTTGCAGAAGCTCACAGACGGGGTGGAGGTGGCCTGGGCCTAGGGAGTGGAGGGGCACTCAGAGGAGGGACACACTGGATGTTCCCTTGAGGCCAGGCCGCCACTAAGCTGTGTGGGGCCACAGACAAGTAACTTTGAGGGGAACTTGTGCATATGAGCAAAATAATTGTAAAATTCTGTGATAGAATTCATGGGCCCATGTGAGATACAGTGATTTTTTTTAACCGAAGATTTGGAATAGTGGTTAGAGAAGAGGTACTTAAGTCCCTACTGTCTAATCAGGTGAATGTCAAGATTCCTCCTGTTCTTTATTGTCAAATGTGCCATTTCTGGGTAGTTTCCTCTCTGCCACAGCGAATATACTGTGGCTCCTCGAGCCTGTTTGTGTTGAGACGGTACAGACCTTCCTGTCTCCACAGCTTCCTGACACTCCCGAAGCTGTGTCCTCCATTGTACCATCTGGGAATGCTGGCTTCCGATGACTCAGCAAGGTGGCCCTGCCCTGTGTTGACCACAAACCTCAAAGGCAAGTCTTACCTATAGGGAAGTCTGAATGAGACTTCTTTTTCTGGTCATGTTAAATTTACTGTTTGGATTTTTCAGAGCATTAACAGAATAACACGTCTTACGATCATATCCCTGAACTCCATAGGCTGTGCAGGCCTGGGGTGCACTCCTGGAGTGCACTCCTGGAGTATAATCTCTTCCAGTGTTGACCTACCTTCAGCACCCAGCAGGAACAGGGACGACAGGAGACCAGCCATGATCTGAGGGAAAAACTGGAGGGGGATCTCATTGTCCCAGGGAATGTCCGTCTCTCATCTGGCATGGCTGAAGCCCACCCCAGAGAGTACGATGTCACTACATTGATTTGAGGCAAGAGAAGGCATCCATCAAAGGGACCAGTTAATGAATGGCTATTGATTTTGAAAGGCCTTGGGAGGGAAAGGACAGCCACCCTTAGAGGACTTTCTGACACAGAGCCTGTGGAAGGTGTGGGATGAGCCTTCTGAGGACCAGAGGCAGGGGGTCCACAGGAAGAAGGATGCCTGCTGCCGTCCATACCCTGAGGCAGTATAGAGCAGAAAAGATACATGGGACACAGGTGGAAGAGACAGATGTGTGGGCCCACACATGGCTCAAGCCCAAGGGTTTGGCAGTGGCTCTTGGTAGCTCAGAAGTCCCAAAAGAAACACATCAGTACCATCCTGATAGCCCAATCTTATGTGATCCTGCTATTTATTATCAATGAAAGAAATGTTGCTTCAGTCTGCAAGAGTGATCTGATGAGCAGACTGCCCTCCTAAACCTAGGATACTCCATAGGCAAGAGTCCTAGAGCTACTCAGGCAACTGGTCACCCCCTGATGCAACGTGGGGAATGTGTAGAAGGTGAGGGAGTGTCTTAATGGGAGGAAACAGGAACCAGGGACCACACAGGTCATGGTCCTGCTACCCTACCATCCCAGGCACCAGAGAAATTAAAACATTGAAAAGAAGGTGTTCTAGTACCTTTGGGAGGCTCCTTCCAGTTCTGTGGTCCCATGATTCAACTCTTCATGCTTTGGTTTACCCACTGTTTGGGGCCATTTTGAGAGAATATGGTAAAACCTAGAATTATACATATTTGAAGTTCAGGACCTCTCCCCCAAACTTCACTAGTTTAAGAAAAATGTGTGTGGTATGGTTTGTCTAGATAGCAGATGTCATCCTGTCCCTTAATATTGTCATTTCTGTGAAATATTTGCTGTTCTTTGGACAGCTGGGCTCAGACTCATGATGAGACATTGAACTTCAATTCTTGGCCCATAGTAGGCTTTCGATAAATAGTTGTCGGACAAATGCCTGAATGTGCTAGGAAAAGAACAGGTGTGGGTTTCAGACAGATCTGGATTCACCACGGTCTTTCTGGGTGATGTTTAGCAAATTGCTGAACCTCTTGGGGCCTCAGTTCTCTCTCCCTGGATGGCAGCGGGTATGGTAAAATGTGCACTGCCGACATCTAAGAAGATCTACTCACTGGGCATGGAGCCCCATGTTAGAAAGGAAACCACAGGCCCAAAATGGTGTCACTTAGGCTAACTCAACAAACCAAGACTTAATACCTAAATGCAGTTTCAACCCCCCAAGAACATGACCTTTCAGCAGACAACATAGAATTTTCTGGCCGATACCAGGAGATTTACCGATAGACCCCTTCTGCTCCCTTTAGGAGGGCAACGTCGCCTAAACAATGCACTCCTTGCTCTCGCTAATAAATTCCTCTATTTGTTGTTTGCATGACCTCTCTCTGCCTTTAAAAACCTTTCTTTTGTTTTGCTCAGTGGAGCTCCCTTCTACTTGCTAGATGGGGTGCTGCCCGATTCATGAATCATTTAATAAAGCCAATCACATCTTCACATCTGCTTGATAGAATTTTGATTTTTAACAAACTGCTCATTAAATATGAATTCTTTCTTCCTTCTCTCTGGGAGTTGAGAATATGGAGTTTTCCAGTCCCTGCACCCCTACATTACCACATTTTGATAAAAAGGAGTTCACAATTCAATCTTCCATTGGTTTCTCGAATCATCTCAGCTGGACCCCTCCTTCGTCCTTTCCTGGGGCAGCTCTCCAGCTCCCTCGGGACTCCTACCCACCTCCTCATGGTCTCTGATGAGCAATAAAGAGTCAGCAAATGATCCATCAAGAATGCTCTGGGTGGAGACATCTCTGCACCAATGACTTGAAGCCATTCTGACATGTTGCCCAAAGACCTCCTTCAGGCCCTAACTCCTCACTTCTCAGAACTTCCCCCTGGCTTCTGGAACACCACCTTCTGTGTCTTGCACCCCCCACCTCTCCCATCCCCCTCTTGCACTGACTCCCTTTCCATCCCCCAACTCCCTAGGTTTCCCTCTTCTCCCCTCGCCTCATTTCTAACTCTTTTTGGGGTGGGGGGACATCTCCACCCACAGACCTCGAATTCCACCATGATGCATTAGCTCCTCACATCTATGTCTCCAGCCCAGATCTCCATCCTGATGGTGGGAATCGTCTACCCGAGTATTCTCTTCTGGGATCCAATAGAAGCTCAAAAGAAACCCATCTAAGATGAAACTCTTCCCACCGCTTCCCCAAAGCTCTTGTGCTTCCACGGTCCCTTTCTTGGTTATTTGTTTCAGCATTCTCTCTAGGCTGGAGCTTGGAAATTTTATGCCTGTCACAATTAGAGGACATTTGTAAAAGCAGAAATCAGGCTCCATGGCATTCCCCCTCTCAGACATCTTCCATGCCTCCCTCCCGTGGCATTGACGTTGACCTTGGAGCTGGTGTTCAGGCTCCAACCAGCGTCCTTTCTTTCCACATCACTTGGTCCCATGCCACAGATCTGGGGCAGCAAGTGGGTTTCGTCTCCTGTGTCAGCGTGGATCCTGGAAAGTTTGGCCTGAAGCCAAACTGCGTGTCCAGGGAACACGCAGGAAAGACGGGGGGCCGTCATCGGCCACAGGGGCAGGCACAGGGAGCAATGGCCATTTGCTGTGATCCCTGCTCTCCCTCGTAGTATCTTTAGGGGTGCTGCTGTCCCCTAAACAAGCTCCATGCTTTCCCACCCCTTCGTTACTATCCTATAAGCCTCTAAAGATCCCCTCCTCAACATCCAAGCCCCACTTATTTATGCTTCAACCTTTGACTGAAATGACATTTCTTCCTGAAACCTTCCCCAGTTTTAATGATTGTTCCTTCCCAGGATCTGAAAGCATCTTGTTGGTGCCTTTCCATCCGTCTGTACCATTGTTGGCCTCTAGCAGTCTCCCCAGCTACATCACGAGTCTCTAGAAGGTGCTTCTGCTTGGTTGTGTGTCTCTCCCCATGCCCGTCAGAGGGCCTCTCATGGAGCAGGTGCCTAAAGGTTGTTTGGACAACCACTGAGCCACTCAAGACTGCGGGGTCAGAAGTTGTCTCCAGACCGCCCTGCACTGCTTCTTCCCCTGCCCGCTGGGGACTCAAGCACATTCCTGGGGACACTCAGAAGCACGCCTCAAGAGGACTCTGTCAGAAGGCTTGGGTGGCTGGCCCTGGGCTGTCACACCTCAGGGCAGACCCATCACACACCTACACACACGTACGTGGGACATGCCCGTGTCCATCACCGCGGCCCCAGTGCAGGTGAGCTTGGGTAAATGTGTAACTTCACAGCACACTGGCTCATTCTGTTCGGCACTGAAAGTGTGTATCGATCACCCTGACTTCCTGGAAGGAGTCCCAGCCTGAGAGTTGCTCTGGCTCCTGTCTCCCAGTCAGGCCTGGCTGCCTGAGGCCCCCACCCCCATGATCAGGCCAAGTGATGTCACCTCCCTCCTCCCCAGCTTGGGCACAGAATGGTCTGGGAACGGCTCCATCCCCACCCCTCTGTTATAAATAGGGCCTCGGTGGCTCAGCCAGGGGAAGAGGCTGCTTTTGTTTTGGGAACTTGAGCAGAAGGTAAGCGGGGAGTCCCTCTCCATCCACACCCTTGCTTCACTGTTACCCCTCCGCATCTCTCTCAGGGCAGCTGAGTTATCCGTTGGGAGTAGAAGCCAAGGGGTCTCTGGGGGGAGGTGGGAAAAGCTTCTGGGAGCCAGAAGCCAGGGGTCAGGGGTGACGTGTGCTGCAGGGGGATCTCTACTGAAGACGACGCGGAAGACGTCTCTCCCCTCCCGTTCCAGCGGATGTCCTCTCACACGCTGTCCTCCCCCTTGGTCTTAGCAGAGGAACTGCCCCTCCCCATCAGTAGGGCAGGGTGGCCGGGTCCTCCCGCTGCCTCTGAGCCGGGCCGGGTCCTCAGGGGCTGGACGGGAGGAGAGCCACGGTGGCCTAGAGTCCACTGGGTCTCTTCTAGTCGGTGAGACGCACAAGGCTGTTGTGCAGGTGCTGGAGCTGGGAGGGGGGTGGGGGAGCAGACTCAGTTGCCCCGGGGCTGTGTCCCCAGAGGCTCAGGGGAGGAGTGGCCGGCCTCTGTCTCCCTCTGCCTCCCCTGACACAGTGCTGCCTCTGGTCCTGGTTTGAGGTTTGGGTCTGTGCACTCAACTCATCGCTTTGTCTCCCTGAGCCTTGGTTTGCTCATCTATAAAATGGAACAAATAGCAATGCTTAGCCTCCCTTGCTTGTGAACCATGGTATAAATTAAGAGAGCTAGTATAATGTGAAAGTGCTTTCTAAACTCAGGAGAAAATAAAAAAACAGATTCTTATTATTTTGTTCAAGAGGCACTATAGGTGGGTGCTGAAGTCTATGGACTATGGCATCAGGGGTTCTGGGTCTGAATCCTGATTCTGTCTTTCCCTCAGCTGTGTGACCTTGAGCAAGCCGTGAAACTTCTCTGTTCATCTGCAAAAAAGCATTAATTAATCAACTTAACAATTACTTATCAAGTACCGAGTATGTCTCAGGAACATTTCTGGAAATGTGAGATAGATATATATAGATATATATATATATATATATATATATCAGCAAAAAAAAGAGAACAAGGACCCCGCTCTCGTGGGGTTTGCCTTCACGTGGGAAGAGACAGGCAATAAACACTAAACATAAATAAATATATAAGAATTAATTATGTATAAGGTCAGAAGGTGGTCAGTGCCGTGGTAAAAGGAAGTAAAGCAGGGTAAGTGAGTTCAGGGTGGCAGGAGTGGTGGGGGACAGTTGCAGTGTGAAATGGGGTGTCACGGAAGCCTTAGGAGGATGAGACGAGTTGGTTCATGGAAAGCACTAGAACACTGCCTGGCAATGACAGGCATTAGAACAGTGTCGGCTGCCGATGTCACCATTTCACGAAGCCACGGAACCACGAGGGGTAGGGATACCGAGAAGCAGGGAGGTGGAGAGGGAGACTGAGCAGGGGTGGTGGAGGAGGGCAGATCCACAGGGGCCTGGAGCCCCCGTTTATTCGGAGACCCCGCTGTGTGCTGAGTTAGGACCAGCCAGCACAGCAGCCACCCATCCCGGCTGAGAGCAACAGCAGACTCTGTCCTGACAATGATCTGTGAAATTGCTTCACCTGAGTCAGTGCCTGCCCCGCGAGGGACTGACAAAGCAGGGAGGGGACTGTCCTTATCTGCAGGACCCCAACCCGGGACTGGGTGCCATTACTGCATGATTTCTCCAGCCCTCGGCTTCTCCAAGTTTCCCCTGAAAACTCAGCATGATTTGACTTTTTACATGAGCCATGAGCTGGCAACCGAGGCCTGTCTGGACAGGAAGGAGAATTTTCTGTTCCATTTTGTATGTCATGTGGCTTCTCACGAGAACAGCAGATTGAGTCAAATGCACAGGGAAGAGGGTGACGTGGTGGCTGAGGTCAGAAGTCAAAGTTCATCTGGTAGTTGATGACCAGAGCAAAACTAAACACACAATGCTTTTAAGTTGAAAGTGGGTGCAGGTTACCAGACCCAGGAGAGGAGTGCAGAGTGCCGGTAGAAGGGGACAACTGGGTGTGCATAGGTGTGCAGGAAAGACAGAGGTGTCAAGGTGACCTCGAGTTAGTGGAGACATACCTCCGCTCCAGGGATGCCTGGCCTGTGGTGGTAGGGCAGGGGGATGAGTGACGATGAGGAGGGAGTGAGAAGTGAGTTGGTAATACAGTCCACGTCTTCACCAGAAATGAGTGAGATATCGCTGAAATGATTGGAACCGAATGAACCCCTACAACGAACATGGATCTCCTAGAAATGCAAAGAGTTAGACAGTGGAATGAGTTAGCAGACCCAGCCCAAGAACCTTGTCTTCCAGGATCTCAGGCTACTCTGTGTGCTGTTGGCGAGAGCAGACTCCCAGGGCTCTAGAGAAGGGTGCTGGAGCGCCTCCCGCCAACCCCAGAGACCGCGTCAAGGGCAGAAGATTGTCCTGGCTTCGTAGAGTCACCTGGGAAGTCATTACAACAATCTATACCCGGTCCCAGCGCTGACCAGGGCCATCAAGCTGTTGGTGGGGCTGGTGTTGAGCTCCATCGGGGTTCCACCATGCAGGAAATAGCTGCCGGCTGGTTTGGGGTGCTGGGACAGGTAGAAACCCCAGGGCTTCAGGCTGAGCCTCTGGTGCTCGATGCCAGCTGCCTGTTAGGGTCACGGGGAGGCTGAAAATTCCATTCCCAGGCCACACCCCAGGGCCAGTTTGACATCTCTGGGTGTGGGATGGACTTCCACAGTCACTAAAGCTTCCCAGGTGAGACCAGTGGGAACCGGGGCTGGGACTGACCGGCGGGGATAAGCGCAGGTCTGAATTACGTCTGTTACATGCTTGCTGTGTGACCTTGGGAATTTTTCCTCATGCTTCAGAATTCCCCTTTCTGTGTCTGCAGAGAGTTGAAGCCCTTCCCTCCTCGTGTGAATAGCGCAGGGACTAGATAGGGTAATCTCTGGGCAGGGGCTTCTGGGAACTGTCATATACTACCCAGTTATAATATCTGTATTCTTTTTTTTTTAAAGATTTTATTTATTTATTCGACAGAGATAGAGACAGCCAGCGAGAGAGGGAACACAAGCAGGGGGAGTGGGAGAGGAAGAAGCAGGCTCATAGCAGAGGAGCCCGATGTGGGGCTCGATCCCATAACGCCGGGATCACTCCCTGAGCTGAAGGCAGACGCTTAACCGCTGTGCCACCCAGGCGCCCCGAAGATATCTGTATTCTTAAATTATTACCTTGTCTGGGAAATCAGGTACATTTCCTGGTTGCTACTACACGGTGCGATCTTTCTTGCCAGGCCAATTTATAACATGGGCAAAACCTCTGTGTGTGTTAGTCCTATAGTCCAAGCTTGTTTCCCACCTTCCCTGGGTCTAGGGGGCTTCCTGAAGACTTGTGGTCTGCTCCACGGTTGGTTTTCTAGGTGAAAACTCATGGCCAGAGGCCTGTGAATGCATGAGTTTGCTCAGGTGGCCTTATCAAAGTCCCACAGACTGGGTCACTTCAACGACAAAGATCTGTTCTCTCATGATTCGGGAGGCGACAAGAACTGATGTGCTCCTTCTGGGATAACCTTCCTATCACATACAGGCTCCAAGTCCAAGCTTGAGGTGTCGGCAGGGTTGGCTGCTTCTCAGGTCTCTCTCCTTGGCTTGTAGATGGCCGTCTTCTCCCTGTCTTCCCAGGGTCTTCCGTCTGTGTGCGTCTACGTCCTAATCTCCTCTTCTAAGACGGACACCAGTCAGATTGGATGAGGGCCCATCCCAATGACCTCATTGAACCTAAATTACCTCTTTAAAGACTCTATCTCCCAATATAGTACGTTTTGAGGGAGTGGGATTAAGGACATCAACATATGAAGTTGAAAACTTTAAGGCAACAAGGCAAAAAATTTTTTTTAATTTTAAAATTAAAGTTTCTTTAAAAATAAGATTAAATGTTTTCATATTACTCTTTAAAAAAAAGATTTATTTATTTGAGAGAGAGAGTGTGTGAGCACGAGCGTGGTGGGAGGTTGGCAGAGGGACAGGGAGAAGCAGACTCCGGCCAAGCAAGGAGCCCGACACGGGGTGTGATCCCAGGACTCCAGGATCATGACCCAAGCCGAAGGCAGACACTTAAGTGACTGAGCCACCCATATTATTCTTTATTAAACATATAATTGTTGACTAAAGCATAGTATCACTGATTAGCACAAGGTAAAAATAATATCAGCCATTCACATATTCTCGAAGAGAAGCACTTATAATATTTTGTGAAAACATTTGTGTATGTTTTTACTTGGTGTAATGGACAGTTTCATATTTCATAAAATCTACAACTGTCTTAATATCAAAACCGACCCCAAAATAAGCCCTGTAAAGGCACAGCTCAGCCCATAACTGTGTGTAGTGGATCACAGAGGTACTTTCCTCAGAGCTTTGAATCTATTGCTTCTCTTCGAAATGTGTGGACCGGGGTAGATTTCTCCTGGATTCAGGGACCACGGGGAATATGGGAACAGCTAGAAGTCTGGCTGGAGGGCACTTACTCACTTAGTAATCTGTCGCCCTTCATGGAATGATGTTTCAGGTACAGGCAGCGAGTGCCCCTGTCAGAGATGGCTGCTGCGGGGGTGAGCCTGGGGGCCACCGTCCTCTGTCTCCTGTCCTGGGCCGGCCTGGCCGCTGCGGACCGGGTGTACATACACCCTTTCCACCTCCTCGTCTACAGCAAGGGCAGCTGTGAGCAGCTGGAGAAATCCAATGCGGAGATGCCCAAAGCCCTGACCTTCACGCCGGTCCCCATTCAGGCCAAGACGTCCCCTGTGGACGAGGAGGCCCTTCGAGAGCAGCTGGCGCTGGCCACTGAGAAGCTGCAGGAGGACGACAGGATGCGGGCAGCGAAAGTGGGAATGATGCTCAACTTCCTGGGTTTCCACATGTACAGGATGCTGAGCGAGACCTGCAGCACGGCCAGCGGGACCGTCCTGTCCCCAACGACTCTCTTTGGCACCCTGGCCTCTCTCTACCTGGGTGCGCTGGACCCCACGGCCAGCAGACTGCAGGCGTTCCTGGGGGTCCCCGGGGAGGACCAGGGCTGCACCTCCCGGCTGGATGGCCACAAGGTCCTCTCCGCCCTGCACACCATCCAGGGCCTTCTGGTCGCCCAGGGAGGGGCTGACGGCCAGTCCACACTGCTCCTCTCCACGGTGCTGGGCCTGTTCACAGCCCCTGGCCTGCGTCTGAAGCAGCCCTTTGTGCGGGGCCTGGCTCCCTTTGCTCCCGTCACCCTCCCGCGCTCTCTGGACTTGTCCACCGACCCGGATCTTGCTGCTGAGAAGATGAACAGGTTCATGCAGGCAGTGACAGGGTGGAAAATGGACAGACCCCTGTCAGGAGTCAGCCCAGACAGCACCCTGCTTTTCAACACCTACGTCCACTTCCAAGGTAAGGCAAGCCCCGTGGGTGTCCCTGGGCTGGTGCCAGAGGGTCCCAGTTCTTCGTCTGTGGGCTTCATGTCCAGCATTCAGCTCAGCAGGTCCGGGCCTTGGAGATGGGCAGGGTGGCGGACGTGAGGAAGTACCTGGGAGCCACTCTCAAGGAGCCGGAAGTAGCTGCCCAGTGGACTCCTTGGATGAGTACCCGCCTATCTACCTGCTGCTTCTATAGTACATCCTTGCACTCTGATCACTTAACCCCCTTGTGATGTGGGGGAGAGGTCTTACTACCTCTAGAAGAAAACACAGTGACTTCCTCAAGATGGCACAGCCACAAGTGGGGGTCCTAGGATCCAAACCCACCCCTCCCGGCCCTGTGGCCCAGCTCCGCCCTCAGGAGCGAGGGATTCTTGTTTCTTGAGAAGGTCAAAGTTCATGCAAAAATAACCAAATTGTTTGCTTACAGCACTTTCATGTTGGGAGGGGTCATTACCACCCCGCCCCCAACCCCTGCAAAGATAGTTCACTCATTCAACAACTAATCGTTGACGATTTACTACGTGCATGCCCCTGAGCTGGGTGGCTCAGAGGGGCCAGGGAGGAAGGATGCACATGTCCAGACCCCAGGTTGCCTATTCAAGCTCAAGAGGGGAGATAGATCCCACAGGCAAATGCCCCCAGCTACAGAGCTCTAAGTAGAAGTGTCCTGGGGGGACCAAGCACTGAAGGAGGGAGGGTCCCTGGAGAGAGGACAGAGGCCTGGGGGCGGTGAGGGGAGCAGGGCTGCAGGAGAACAAATGCGTGAGCAAAGGCCGGGGAGTTCAGGGACAGGAACCAGAGCAAGGGCGCCTGGGGTTGGCCAGAGCTCGGAGTGGATGTGACCAGTGGAAGGCAGGGCCCTAGAGATGGGTCGGGCCGGATTTTGGAATGTGATGCTGGGAAGGGTGGTGGGTGCTGGAGCAGGCAAAATGTTCTGGTCAGAGGTCATCCGGGCGGCAGGGGCTGTGTGCATTGGAGGCAGGGAGGGTCCTGGGGAAGGTGATGCAACAGGCACACTGACCTGGGGACACGTGCTGAGGTCATGGCTCTGCACACTGATGGGTGGGCCGGGGAGGGTGCGTTCGCGAGCCAAGGGAGCCAGCAGGCCAAAGATGAAACCAGAGACAGCATGACTATTTTCTTACTCTGAAGCCATCCTGGAAGTCTGTAAACCGCCAAGGGGAAGGACCTCCAGCCCGTTTTGGGTGCAGGAGGAAGATGATAGAGACCCAGGACTGCCGACAGGTCGTGGGAGCAGAGCTCAGCACAAGCGGCCTCCAGCTGAGGGTGACCGTACCCCGGGGAGGACTGGGGACTCGTGGGCTCAGCCTGCCATTCCTAAGAGGAGCCCCAGGAGGAGAGCTCCTTGAGAAAGTTGTGCCCCAAAAGGCAAAGCGAGATAGCAAAAGAGCCACAGGTGCTTGGATGCTGGGCCAGCCCTACCATGTACCACTCTCTGATCTTGCTCCCTGACCTTTCTGTGCCTCAGTTTCCACCAGACAGAGCTGCACAGCCCCTCCCTGCCCACCACCGCGTGCCCGCTCGTGAAGCCGCAGGCTGTCTGTGGAGCTCTAAGTTGCCCTTTGGTAATGACGTTCTCGTACCACGACCTCAGCGGACAGCTGGATGTTTCCAACTGGCGAAGACTCGGGGACTGGGAGCCCCTGAGCCGCAGGGCGCCCTTTGCCCAGGCCCTGCGGTCGCCCGAGCTGGTGCTGGCTCTGGCAGCTTCCATACCACCAGTTGACTTAACCCTGAGAGATTTACTTAACCTCTGGACGAGGAGGTGTGCTGTGTTTTCAGCGGAGCGGGTGGGAAGGGGAAGCCACCTCTGTTTCAGATTCTCACATCTTTCTGTTTTGGTGAGAAAAGATTTCGTCCTTTCTTCCCCTAATTAACAAGTCCCTGGCCAGACCTGGTGGGCCAAAGCTGAGGCCCCTCCCCAGGGAGCCTGGGACAAAGGACACTGTGGCTCTGCCCGTCCCTTCTCATCAGACCAGGCCCTGGGAAGGCAGCCCGTCCGCCCCTTCCCCTCCCCTCCTGGAGGACCTGTCCCTCCAGCCCCCACCCTGCCACCTTGGAGACCTCTGCTCCAGGGAAAGGGCACCCTGGGTCTTTAACCTGCCTCTCCTCAGACACCCAGGTGGCCGGCACCCAGGGGCCGCTCTGTGACAGACTCACCCCCACCTTCTCCTCCTAGAAATAGCCCCACCATGGGTGACTAGGCTCTCAAGGTGACTGAGAAGAGCGCAGAGGGAGGGGCTGTGCCAGGGGCTGCAGTCATGGACAGACCCCCAGGGACAGGGTCTTCAGCAGGCGTCTACCCCTCCTCCCGTGACAGCAGAGCCAGCTGGCAGCTCCCCTCCGCCTCCACCTGCACAGCCCCGTGAGGCAGGGCACCAGACAGGGCTCACCCCCTCCCCAAGGGCCCAGGGCGAGCTCGCACGGGGCGCTTTGCTCGGAGCCACTGGCCACACCAGGTTGTATGTCTGTCCTGGGCAGCACGGGGGCCTGAGACGTGGCACCCGCATTGCAAGACAGGCGTGCTGAGCTCTGCGTCCTGACTTGAGAAGGGGAGACTGTCACAGCTCACAGACTGAGAAGCAAGCGTGCCCCGAGGATGCGTAGGGCCGTGAAGCTGCTCCGGGTGACACTGTGGTTGGTGGATACAGGTCACCGCACATCTGTCCAGCCCTATAGATCATACGGCCCCGAGAGTGAGCCCTAATGTCAACCCTGGACTCTGGGTGACAATGATGTGTCCCTGGAGGGCCATCAGTGTTAACAGATGTCCCACTCCGGTGGAGGTGTCGATAGTGCGGGAGGCGGTGCATGTGGGACCAGTGGGCATACGAGAAAGCTCTACACCTTCCTCTAAATTTTGCTGTGAACCTAACTTCTCTAATACAATTAAATTTATTTAAAAAAAGAAGCCAGTGAGTGTGGATCGCAGGTTTTGGGCCAGGACAGATCTGGGGTGAGTTTACCTAGTCACTTCGTAGTGGCCTAAGTTCCCTAAGTGTTCTGGTTTCCTTTGTGGGCCTTAAGGTGACAGGTGTAAAATCTCAGAGTGGCACCTGGTGTGTAAAATGTCTTCAACACGGGCAGTTGGTGTCACCCAAGTGAACTCAAACAGTCAGGTTTTGCAGGGGGAAGACTCGTCCGGCCCTTGGGGTCCTGGGTGGGGCTGTGAAGCTCTGGGGCAGTGCTGGGGTGGGAAAAGGCCCCGTGGCCTGGGACATCGCGGGGCGAGGCTGGGGCACAGGCTGGGCTTCGGCTCTGCTCTGCGGTGTCCCCAGCACTGAGCGCACCCGCCTGCCCCTGCCTCAGCTGCCCGTCCCTCTTTGTCTCCTCTCTGGGTCTCCAGGAAAGCTGAAGGGGTTCTCCCTGCTGCCGGGGCTGCAGGACTTCTGGGTGGACAACGCCACCTCGGTGTCGGTCTCCATGATCTCAGGCACGGGCACCTTCCAGCACTGGAGCGACGCCCAGAACAACCTGTCCCTGACCCGTGTGCCCCTCAGCAAGAACGCCTGCCTGCTGCTGGTCCAGCCCCACGGCGCCTCAGACCTGCAGAAGGTGGAGGCCCTCACCTTCCAGCACAACTTCCTGACGTGGCTGAAGAACCTGTCTCCCCGGTACGGCTCCTGGGACACCACCTGGCCCCTAGGGGGCTGCTCCCCCTGGAAAGTGGGGAGCTGGGCCCATCCTTCCACACAGGGTGGGAGGGGACGGACGTGGGGTGAGCAGATGGGCGGGTGTTGGCTGAGCCCTGGGCACAGGATGGGGAAGGGCCGGGTGGCCCTGCTGTTCCGGGGGCAGAAGGCCGGTGCGTTCACGCATCACCCCTGCATCCATCCATTCACGGACCTAGCTCTCCAGGTACCGTCTCTTTCTGGGCTCAGGAGAGGTAAAGGAGTGGGGAGCGTGCATTGGAGGACTGCATTTCAGCCTGTCCTGAATGGGGACCTTTGTCGTGCCACTCCCCACCGCCCCCGCCAGTGCTCCCTCCCACAGTCTGCTGCATTCCAAGAACTTGTTGGGGACTGGCGTCCCAGAAGGGTTTGGACCCCTCTGAGAGGCCTGGGGGACGGGGAGCTGTCCCTGACTCCAGAACTCCCCACTTTGCTGCCCCAGTGCTTTGCTCCTCTTTCCAGCTATGGCGGTAGGAAAGCCGTTCCCCTCCACTGGGGTGCTACACTTGACCCGCATCCCTGGCCCAGAGCAATGGGGTCCGGAAACCTGCCCCGAGAGGGCACTTAGGGGCACACTGGCCTCAGGAGGGCAACGCTACTTTTAAAATCAGTCTTTGTTGTGGTGGCTGTAAACCCATCACATCGTGTTTACCTCGAACCGTCTGTAAATGCACGGTTCAGTGGCATGAAGCACCCACATGGCTGTGTGTCCCTCGCCACCACCTGTCTCCAGAATGTTGTCGTCTTCCCAAACAGAAACACGAACTCCCCATTCCCCCTCCCCCAGCCCCTGGCCACGGCCATTCAACTTCCAGTCTCTGTGAATGTGTCTGTTCCAGGACCTCAGATGAGGGCACTCAAACAGCATTTGTCCTTTTGTGGCGGGCTTATTTTGCTTAGCATGATGTCTTCAGGGTTCATCCATGTGGCAGCATGGGTCAGGATTTCCTTCCTCTGACAGCTAATACTCCATTACATGGACAGACATGTTTCGTTTATCCACTCATCCATCAATGGACACTTGGGTCACTTCCACCTGTTGGCTATTGTGAATAATGCTGCTGTGGACATGGGTGTACTGTAACTCTTGCGAAGGTTTGGTATGTCCCCGGAAACATCCACGGGCTCTCAGGGATGCCCAAGGAAGGCAGAGGTCCTACAGGAAGGTCAGCTGAATTGATGTAAGCAGCATGGCCGGCACGGAGAGTGATGGGACATTCCTCCCATCGCTCTCCCCTCCACGGGGGTTTCTATGTCAAGAACTCCATTGAAAGGTGGCTAGTAAGACACGATACATTATTTCAGAGAATAGCATCTTACAATTATCCAGGTAATACAGCTTCAATGCAGCCAACCGAAAACCATAGTAGAACAAAGAACAGACAAGTCATTGTCAAACCCCCAGAGAGCGCTGCTCTAAATTACATCCTTCTCACAGTATTCCCAAGGACATGCAAGTTGTTTGTTGTATTTCTTGCTGACGGACTTTTCCCGAGACAGCCTAGCTGGGTGAGGGGGCCCCAGGGCCTCACAGGGGGAGCCACCCAGGACCTTCCTAAGCGTGATCGTCCCCTCAGGGCCATCCGCCTGACCATGCCCCAGCTGACACTGCGAGCCTCCTACGACCTGCAGGACCTGCTTGCCCAGGCCAAGCTGCCCACCCTGCTGGGCACCGAGGCAAACCTGGGCAATATCAGTGAGGACAATCTCAGAGTTGGAAAGGTACCGTGCCGGCGGTGTCTGTCTGGGCCCGAGTGGATTCTGTGTGTTCAGAGGGTGGGAGGCGTAGACAGTTGGGGCATGGAGGCAGCTTCTGGGAGGCAGGCAGGGGAGGAGGAGAGGAGAGCATGGTTAGGTGGGTGTGCACCCAGGGTGGGAAAGAAGTGACCAGAACTTCCGGGGCTTTCCGGGGACAGGTGGAGAGCAGCAAACCCTTCCCCACCATGTGTCCTTGGCTCTGCCTAGACTGGCCTAGCCTTGGGGTCCTTCCCAGAACCCACAGCAGGGTCAGGACTCAGGCCATGGGAGTAAGTGCCCAGTGCCAACCCTGTCGAGAGCTGCGTGCTTCAGGGAACGCCCAGCAGTAGACAGACTGTCCTTCTGCCACGTGGAACAATGCATCCCTGCAGCTGGGGTGCCTGGATGTGCCGGGCACTGCGCTGGGTACTGGGGAGTGGCCACGCACAGTTCTGGACTCGGAGATCACTGTTGGGGGGCATGGGCCCTCTTGCTAAATAAGTGGGATGACCCAGGCACGGGCAGACCACAGCCGAGGGGCCCGGGGTGCTGCCCTGGACAGCAAGGTGGAAAGTGGGGACTGGTGGGTTGGAGGGACACTTTGGGGAGGAACTGTCATGTGAGTTGGGCCGAGTGGGAATCGTCTACACCGAGGGGCATGTGTGGTGCAGGCAGGCTGGAGACACAGCTGTCCTGCAACCTCTCCCTGGGCCCGGAGGGCCTTCGGGAGCCATCCCAACGCTTGCTGCTTTGCAGGTGCTGAATAGCATCCTTTTGGAACTAAAAGCAGACGAGGGAGAGCAGCCCACAGAGTCTGCCCCGCAGCCGGATGGGCCCCTGGAGGTGACCCTGAGCCGCCCGTTCCTGTTCGCCATTTATGAGCAAGACTCCACTGCCCTCCACTTCCTGGGCCGTGTGGTCAACCCGCTGAGCACAGTGTGAGGCCTGGCCCGCCACCGAGACGCAGCTGTCACCGTGCGCAAGGGCAGCAGCCACAGCAATGCTGATTTGTCACCCGTCTTCCACTCTGCCTCCCAGTGAGTCAGCCTGGAGCTGGAAAGAAGCCGGTCTCCTCCATCTAACGAGCAGCAGAACCTGCGGGCAGAAGGCCTCCAGGGTTCTTGGGTTTATCTCGGGCCACGTGGGGGGAGCCAGCAACCAGAGTTTAGCACAGGACAACTGTTCAGGAGAAAGTCTGAACAGACCAACTGGTTGGTGAAACCAAAAATTGTGTCCCTTTTATCAGAGAACAGAAATTGGGTTTACAATTACAGTTTTCACTGCCCTGGGTTTAAGTTCGGTTAGGGAATACGAGCGGACCAGCTGCCGTCCCCCCTGATGCCTTAACTTTGGTTGGTTTTCAGGTCTTCTTTACCAGGATACCGGGATCTCTGAAAAACACAAGTGTCTGAATTTACGTTAGAATATAATACCATGGCTGATTATCCCTGTGTTATTAATACATGTCTTGCAACAATAAACAAAAAAGAAAAATTCTGGGGGCACCTGGGTGGCTCAGTCGGTTGAGCATCTGCCTTCGGCTCAGGTCATGATCTCAGGGTCCTGGGATCGAGTCTCGTGCGGGGCTCCCTGCTCGGTGGGGAGGCTGCTTCTCTCTCTGTGGCTGCCCCCACTCCTGCTCTCGCTTGCGTGCACGCTTTCTCAATAAATAAATAAATCAAATCAATCAAATAAATAGATATATAAATTTAAAAAAAAAAAAGAAAAATTCTATCACTTAGCAGCAAAACAAAACCTACCATTTGGCTGACAGACCATACACACCAAGTCCTTCCTAGGGCTTTGAGCTGTATTTTGGGTGGAATTTCCACAGAAGGTGAGGGCTGGTACTTAGCCATCATTTGGAGAAGTTTGTTTCTGGACATTTCCATCCCTAAGCGGCAGGTGGGTGTGTGGGAGGCGCCCATGCCCCGACACGCAGATGGGAAGGAACTGGGCCGACGGGCATGTCTTCCCTTCCGGGGACACAGGGTCAGATCGCTGTTGCTGATGACAGTGAAGACGTTTCCTGACGTACATAAAGCCCCTTCCCTGGCTCCCTCCATAGACGCTGAAATAACTAGGCAGGCTATGGACCACGGTGCCCACTGACGAGAGCCCAGGGGCACGTGGCAGCCGGACAGTCACCCAGAGGTGAGAGTGGGGATGACCAACGCTGTGTTGAGCCGGTTCTCTCCCGTGTGCGGTTTCCGTGATGTGAGCAGAAGCATCTGTGTTCCACTTGCATGGCTACTGTGCTGCCCAAGGTCCAGAGGGGACAGAGCGTGCTGTGAGGATGAGGCAGGCCTGCGATGCCCTCTGAATCCCAGTGCCCCCCTCACGTTCCCGAGCGCCCAGCTAGTGTGTCTCAACCCCCGCTCCTATGTCCAGGGGGCAGCTGGGCCGGGCGCGTGAGGGGCAGCACAGTGGGCGCTTAGGAGCATGTGTTCCAGGATGGACGGGCTGGAAGCCCATCTCTGACACTTACTGTGACCCGGAGCAGGTGACTTCCCTTCTCTGGGCCTCCCTGCCATTCTGTGCAAAGTGGGAAATACCTGAACGAATAAACATCACCGTTTAATGGCAGTCAGTCCATAAAAATGTCATGACCTCTACCCTGTCTGGAAGTCCCGTTCCATAACCTTCAGCAGGAAAGGAGCCTCCCCCAGAGCCTCCAGAGGGAGCACTGCCTGGGCAACCCCGTGACTTTGATCAGTGAGATCCATCTTTGACTTCTGGCCTCAGAACTGTAAGAGAATCCACGTGTGCTGCTGTAAGCCGCTACCCGTGTGGTCACGTGTTACAGCAACAGGAAACGTGCAACAGCCTTGGCACACGCGCTCAAGCAAGTCTCCTAACGGCATCGCTGGGGGACCCTCAAGGCTGCTCCCCCCAAATTCCAGGCTCTTCAAGAGTCTCCCCTTTGGGATCGTCTTCAAGGGCTCGTGCTCCCCCCATCCATTAAAGAGAACCACTGACCTTACAGGGGCCGGGCTGGGACCTGGGGAGCAGAGCAGGTGAAATGTCCCAGGGGAAGCTTCTGGGAAGGGTCTCGAGTTTGTAACCGTTTTGGGGTGCGGCAGCACCCCGCCCTGTCTTTAAAGCTGCAGGTGAAGCTCTCTGCTGGGGATCATTTCAGTTTCTGGCCACCTCCCTCCGCTCCCCTTTCCTCAGATCAGCTTGTGCTTTCTGGCCGCACAAGAAGGCCCCAGGCATGTCACACGGCTATGGATGGACGCTTGAAAGTTCTAATGCATGAGGCCGGCTGCCTCCTTCAGACAGTGAAGGAGCCTAAGCAAGGCGTGCACATTCCCCGCAAACCCCCAGACCTCCCAGGACACCAGCCTGAGCGATACGGGCCCACGGGGGGATAAACACAACACAGCACCTGTGCTTTGCGTGGTCTCTTTGAAGAGGCAGCAATCCAGACGTCCTGAGCCCTCCCCACCACGCGTTAATGAACCGTGGGCGCTGATCAGGGCCCCCCTTTCCACCGTTGGCAGACACTCTGCTCCCGCAGCAGCCCCGACCCCAGGGCCCGACCCTGCCGGGTTTATCGTCCACCATGCTTTGCGTTCCCTGGGCCCCTCTTCCCTCAGGGGCCCAGTGTGGGGCAGAAGCTGGCACCCAGCTCCTCTCTGGTTTGGGCTTTTTGGAACGGCTACTAGATGCCAAGTCTCTGGGGAGAATTGGACATTAAGGAAGCAGGTGCACTCAGCATGGCCTATGGGTCGTGTTAGAGACGCAGAGCCTCAAGCCCCATCCAGGCCCTGGGGTCAGCATCTGCATTTTCCCAGGGGGCCCGCAAATGCACCCTGGACATTAGGGTTAGGGTTAGAGCCAGCACGGAATCCCCCTCCCGGCAGAGGCTTCTAGAAGGGCTGGGGCCTCAGCCAGTGGCACCAGCTCTTGGATTCCCGCTCTTGGGGGGATGACACATCTTCAATCAGAACTGTAACCATGACAGCTTCTCCTGTGATTTCCTAAAACAACTGCAGACAAGAAGCGGTCTCTATATATGTGTGCACTGTGGGTTCAGAGCTGTTCCCCCGACCCCCAGCACAGCCCTCCCCACACAGGTGCCGGCAGGGAAACTGAGGCACCACTGCTCACGTCATCCTGCCTTGTGAACCATGGTCTTGAAGTCGCTCATAGTGACACGGGACAGCATGGTCACGCTGCAGCCAGAGGACGAGAACACTGGTGTTCTCCACTTCATTTCAGAAAGCAGCTGGAGGGACCAGCGCATGACTCCCACTGAGCCGGCTGCTGGGGCTCGGGCGGCTGCCAGCAGTTGCTAGGAGTGCGATGTTGCCAACCGGCCCACGGCTGTTCTTTGTCCTCCGGCTCCTTTATAAATGGGAAGTGGGTCAGGTTGTTACCAGGATACAAAATACCAACACTTTGCAGATTGCTTAACACAAATAAATCAATTCTGGAGGTCTGTTTCTCTTAAACCATTCTTCCCTAAATTCTAAGTCTTCCTGGGGTTGCAAAGTGCACCTCCCATAGACAAGGGAATGATCCAGCAGCTCTGATCATCTCCAGCCTGGGCATGTGTGGGGCCAGCAGGGACGGTGGCCTGGGCGCCTCCCTGTCCACCGAGAAAGCTCATCAGAGCCCAAATCCTTACCGAGTTTAGACAAAACGAAATGATTTTTGTTTGTTATGCATTTGGCAGCAAACCCCAGCCTGAACAGACATGAGGCTGCTGGAGATGCTTACCTTACGGAAGGTTATAGAAGTGCGAAGAGTCCTGCACTTGCTGCAGGAAGATACATGTGTTTGTTTAGCAGGTGCTGTTCCACGCGGCCCATGGTACCCAGGAGGGAAACCACGTCACCTTTCTAAAATCTGAAAACCTCGGATCTCTGAAAAATGTACTAAAGGCTTTGGACAGATTTTCGATTTGAATATCATTCCATGTGAATTTTTTTTCCTCCTAGAATTTATTTTTTAAGAGTAATTTCAGGCTCACAACAAAATTGAACAGAAAGTACAGAGTTCTCATAGGCTAGTAGGTGTCCTAAAAATCCTCTGTGCTCCCCCTATTGTTTCATCCCCCACACCTCCTGGCGCCACAGATCCTTTTACTGTCTCCACAGACATTCTTTTCCAGAAGGTCACACAGCTGCAGTATGCAGTCTTTTCAGGTCGGCTTCGTTCTCTTAGCCATATGAATTTAGGATCCCTCTGTATCTTTTCATGGCTTGATAGCTCATTTCTTCTTAGTCCCCAGTGACATTCCATTGTCTGGATGTGCCACCCTTTGGTTTGCCCATCCACATGCTGCAGGACAACTTGGTTCCTTCCAATAGTTTTTGGCAATTATGAATAAAAGCTGCTATAAACATCTGTGTACAGGTTTTTGTGTGGACACAGGTTTGCCGTGTGACTTAAAAAAAAGAGATTTTATTTATTTATTTGAGAGAGACACAGAAAGAGTACCAGCAGGGGGAGGGGCGGAGGGAGAGGGACAGACTCTGCTGAGTGGTGAGCCCAATGCAGGGCTCGATCCCAGGACCCTGAGATCATGACCTAAGCCGAAGGCAGACGCTTTACTGACTGAGCCACCCAGGCGCCCTGCCACGTGATTTTTAAAGCTGCAGAATAAGCAGACGTTCAGGGTGCCTCTGAGAGATGCTCAAACACCGTGGGTTTTGAATGTCAGTCACTCCATCACTGCAAGGAAGTCGGGGTCCCGTAGCCCACCTCCCTGCATGCAAGTTGCTCCACACTTCTGTTGAATTACCCAAAAAGTTATCCTCTGAGGCTTGCTTGTAAGCTTTGTTAAGTGGGTGGAGACCAGCCTTTGGTTTAGGCTAATTTGGGGCCGCCCCTGAGGCCATAGCCCCCTGAGGACCCTACTCGTGGCCGCTGTCAGAGCTCTTCCATTCTGGCCCGTGGGAACACCCACTATTCCTGGGCCCGTAGAGCTCCAAGATTGCTCCAAGCGGGATTGTTCTACCCGCTCCTTTCTGGGGACCCTTTCCTCGCCTCGATAGGCTCCTGCCCACACCAGTGGCTCGTCAGCACCCAGCTACACAACGAGAGCCACCTCCTCTCCACACTCTGCCCCCCACGTTCTGGCCTCCTCGGCACCCCCACCTCCAAACTCTATCAAACCAGTCGCCAGGCTCTGGGGCCTCCTGTGCCGGGGCCTGGCCACTGTCCACACAGGGCTCAGTTCCCCTTCTCTCTGGGATCCGACACTGCTGTTGGCCAGTGTCCACACCGTGCCGTTTCCGCACCTGGCCTCGTTCAGTTGTTCAAGGTGGGAGAGTACTTCGGGTCGTGGTTACCACATCAGGCTGGGTTCCTTAACAATCAAAACGCCACCTCGCAGATTAGTGACACACTTCAGTCCCACATTACGGAGAGCGGGGACAAGAGGAGAACCCCGGGTGTTCTGAGACTCGGTGTGTAAGCGAGAACGAAGGCTGGGTGGAGCACGGGCAGGGAGCGCCCACCCAGCCTCCGCTGCCGTCCCACATGACGCCCAGCGGCCAGTCCAGGGAGGCGGGCGCTGCGGGGACATCCGCACGGGTCAGTGACGACGTCTCCTTCAGAGCGGCTGACCCTGAGGCAGGAGGAGACGGACGGGGAGAGTGCCGCTTTCTCCCACGGCGGGCAGCCTCCGTCCGCGCTGTCGGGCGGCCATGGGGAGGGGTCTTGTGTATCGGGACGCCAGGCACTGAGAAAATAAACGGTGCCTGCAGCGAAGAACCCCCCGCAGACCTGGCTGAAGGATCTGCCACACGCTCGTCTGCAGTCCGTCACCGTCCCAAGTTCTGGAACAGAAACTGGAGCGGGAAGGTCTCCGCGGTCTCAGCGGCAGGGTCGGGTCTGCCCGTTACTGCGCCGCCAGGGCTGTTGCTGGCCTGAAGGCAGGGCAACGCCGAGCGCCCCAAGTCCTGCGGCCCCGAGCTGCCCTGCTTTAGCCACCAAGAGAGGCCCGAGGCCCGGGGGCAGCCTTTTCCACACGCACCTTTGTGGCCGAGGGGCTCTCGGAGGGCAACTCCGTGTAGTAGCTCCCGGGAGCCGGAAGACTTAGCGGTGAAGACTCCCAACAGGAGATCGAGGTGCGTCTCCAAAGAAGCCCCCAGATCTACTTCCTTCTTTTCCTCCTGGACACACAGCTAGACCAATTTCCAGCCCCCACGTGGCTGAGCTCCGGACACGGAGTGTGTGGAAGGGTGGTGTGCTCTCCCACTCGGGGCCACAACCACCCCCTGGCGCGGCCCACCACGTGCTTCTCTTTCCCCAGCTGGCTGCAGCAGACGGGGAGACCGAATGGTGGCCCCCAGAAGGGCTGCCCACATCGGAAGGCCCGGAACCGTGCCTGGTGCACAGGGACCTTACTTGGCAAAGGGACCTCTGCAAACACAGTTAGGTTCGGGATCTCATGATGAGACCCTCCCGGATTAAGCAGGTGGATCCTAAGTCCAAGGACAGGGTTCCTGTAAGGGAAGAGCAGAAGGCCGTGGGAAGATGGAGGCAGAGACTGAGTTGTGCTAACATGAGCCGAGGGACCCCTGGAGCCACGACGAGAGGTGGGAAAGGCAAGGAAGACTGTCTCCATAGAGCCCGCGGAGACGGGGCCCCGCGGATACCCGCATCGGGACTTCTGCCTTCAGAACTCTGAGAGAACAGAATTCTGCCGTTTTAAGCCACCACATTTGCGGTAATTTGTTACAACAGCCAGGGAACCGACACAGAAAGTCACCCTCGGCGAACACGGAAGCCACAGGATGGAGGTGGCGGCTGGCAGGCAGCCGGGGTCCCTGAATGACTGCGGGGAGCACCCCCACCAACTCGCGCACGGCCTCCAGACACCACATCACATGGGCCAGAGACACGTCTCCTGTGCTGAGACAGCTTTTTCACTCTCATGTTCTAAAGCAAAAAATAATTCTAGTTTACTGTAAAAATAGATTGTTTCGTCTTTAAACTTTGTTCAATTATGATTCAAGGCAAATCTAACAGAACACATATCAACGGAGACATTCTGGGGAAGCCAGGGATAAGCATTCTGGAACTTTCTGCTTTTAACTAAAGATTGTTTCTTCAGCCTAGAAATCGGTATCTGGACCCCAAGCGTGTAGCTCTCCTGAAATGAGCCCAGAACGCAGTGTTACTGAGCCCAGGCCGAGCCTGGGGCTCCAGACCTGGACTATCAGCTTCTCTGTTCTGATGCTCGTATCTTGGAGGGAGAATCACCCAGTGGTGAACAAACTGGACTCTAGAACTATCTTGCCTGGGTTTAAATTTCACTTGTTAGCTATCTTAACTCCTTGAGTTGTTTCCTCGTCTGCGTAGTGGGGATAACATGGAGCTGGAAGGGCTAATACATTGGATCCCCGTCAACCACATTTTGAAACAAATGAGAAAGGCAAAGCAGCCAGGCAGAGGGGACCCACTCGGAGGATAGTGTTGACTTGTGCTGGGCTGGCCGGAGGTCTCAGCCACGTGGCCACTGAGCAGATTGTCAGCAGGTAGGCAGAGCTCATCAGCCTGGCAGGCTGGGTCTTGGCTCCTAGAAGGTCCCGCTGGGCACAGTGGGAGGGTGGCATTATCCACAAGGGTGTAAGTACACACAGAGGCAAGTGCAGGGCCAGCCACCGTGGCGGCTCACACAGGTCCTGCGGAGCTGCAGGCCTGCCTGCTGGGATGGGGTGGAAGGACCCTGCTGGATCTCCTTCGGCTCCCTCAAATCCTGGCCTGGGGGTGTGTGCAGCTTCGAGAAAACACAATTTCTGCAGAACCCCCTCACGGAACATGGGTCTGGAGACAGCAAGAGACAAACGTGGGTGCCGGTTTATCTCCACTGGTTCCAGGTCAGCTTCGCTCTCTCTCACGTTATGTCCAGCATTCCTTCCCAAGCGCCCCCTGCGGCCTACAGGCCCAGTACCATGCAGAGGGCCCGCTCCAGCCAGGGCAGGGCACTCATGGCTAAAGCCAGCACGCAGTCCTCCACAGGGCACAGGCACAGGTCCTGAACAGAGGGGGAGCCACACGGCCCGGAGCTCGGGCTGCCCTCGCTGCTGCTCTTGCTTTTATTGGGGTTCTTCTCGTGCCCCCTATTTCTCTAACTCTGCCTCATCACTGCACTTAAAACAAAAAACAAAATGATTCCTGCTAGCTCCCAGACCTGCTTTAATTGCCTCTTATCCTCTTCCCTTCTCTCCCCAGAGCTGACCTTTGAACAAAGGAGACTGAGATGCAAGGAAACACAAGCTGGAGGGAGAAGCGCGCCTGCCTTCGTGGGGCTGGTCAGTAGCAGCACACCTCGTGCTCCGACCTCTTCCGGACATCCCTGCAGCCAGCCTCTCCCTCCCGACACAGAGGGCCTCAGGCCTTGTCACCTCCCACACCTGTAGGAGGTCTCCATCGGCAGGCCCCACGGCTGAGGGCTGTGGGAGGCAGATGCCCTGGAGGAAACATGCCCCACAGGGCACTGGGGGGAGCACCATTTAACCTGCCCGGATCCACAAATAAAGGCCACATGCGCTTTTGGAAGACGCGTCTTTTATTCAGGAACTACGTCTTCCCTCCTGGTTCCAGCTCGGGCCAGGAGCGATGCCGTGACCGGAAGCACTCTTGCTGAACACCCAGTGGGAGAATGGAGAAGCGCTGCTTCCCGCCTCTCAGAGCGCCACCTGCACGGTCATGGCCCAGCACGGGAGGCCGAGCCCTTTCGTAGTCACCCCTGCAGGCAGGCGCTTCCCGCTGCGGGGCCAGGTGGCCAACTTTCCGTAGCCACACACCGCTATTTACTAGATCTAATCGTATTTTAGAAATCGGCTCTTCCACGCTAAGATTTACAATAAAAATAAAATAATTTGCTCTGTAAACTATAGTAGAAAGTTTCAAGTGTCTTAAAAACGATCTTCCATACAACGGAAAAAGGCTTCTGTGTTCTGTTCTGGGCGACAGGAGACCCAAGTGTGCGGAGAGGAGCCGTACTGGCCTGTTGCTGGAGACGCCATGGAAGCACTTCTCGGCCACGGAGACCTGGAAAGAGGACAGAGCCACTTTCTTCCCCTCGGGCTCGACGTCCAACTCTCCTCTCCCCGCAGGCTCTTCCAAGATGCTCACGGCTGCTCTGCCGTTGCCTGGTCCTTGGCGGCAGCGACCAGCTCTGTGAGGGCGGGGAAGCTCCTTATGTCCTTTGTTGCCAGGCCCATCTTTTGTATCTGCAAAGGCCATGAAAGCAAATAAAGTCCCTGTGGTTCCAGCTGAACGCGAACAAAAGACCCTTATAAAGGACACAGAGAACAGCCACCCCCTCCCTCCACAAACCCAGAAAAAGAGTGCTCCCCAACGAGTGGCAGGGTATATTTCCCTTCACAGCAAAGGACTGACTCGTGGTCAAGCTTCCCATTTCGGGGCTAAACACTTAGCATTCTAAGAAGCCAGCATGTTCATTTATCTCAGTCCATCACGCCAGGCTCTTACCAGCATAAGAGGCTCTTTTGTGGACCGCAAAAGAAAATTCGCACAAAAAGAATCATCAAGTGAACTATTTTTTAACTGGAGAGTTTTCAAAAAAGCACTGGCCTGAGCTCTTCACTTCTTCACATGCCACCAACAACTTTTTCTCAGAGCCTGATGAATTGCGGACGCTGTGGCAGAGCGAGCACCGTGGATTACTGTGGTAACCGAGTCGTGGCAGACCGTGTTCCTGCTTTTGTTAACAGCAGCAAACACCCCCCCCACACACACACACACACAAATCTGGAAAAATCTACAGCAGATTTAGCTTCTGTTGGCACGCTGCCGCTCATTCTGGGGACTGGGACCAAGGGGTGCCATTTCTTTTCGTCCCCCTGCTGCTACCCTCCCACCCCTCCCTGTCTTGCTTTGGCTTCTCTGTTCTTCATATCGCTGTAACAAATTGTCTTGCTTGTAAAAAGACTTGATAAGTTTCTCTTGTGAAATAAAGAAACAGGGCAATGGACTTCTGCCAGGATATATCTCTAAATTCACCTCAAAGCAGCAAAATTTGGATCTCCAGTGATGACCCTGACGTGCGAGAGTCCTCAGTGAGCTAGAAAGCCAAGCATCTCCTGATGGGGACTTCAGGCTCTCACTTCCTTGCCTCTAGCACAAGACCTTTCTGGAGGACCTGTGCTATACAGCGAACCTAAACAGTTTAGAAAGCCAGTTTCTCAAGGACGAGAAGCTTCCCGATCCTTGAGCAAGTCACCCAGTGTGAACGGAGGCCTTGCACAGAACCCCTATCGGCCTCCTAAGTGACACTGTGTACAGCAATGCTCATCCATCCGCTGTGACTCTAAAACCTGTGTTTGAGGGAAAACCGAAAACTCAGCCAGGGAAGCAGAGAAGTCAGGCTCAGAGATTTCTCAAGGGCCACACTGAGAAATCCATGGGCTAATGTTCTTCTAGTTAGTCTAACCACCTGATTACGTCTTGGGCACTCTGCAGGCGGTGGACAAATAAGACGCCATCTTGTCTATGAGCTCACACTCGAGTGGGACTCATGAACACGAGCGCCCATGAGCCAAGAGGAGGTTGTTGGACCTCAACTGTCAATGTTTACCATTTGGTTATGCACACCCTTTTCCTTCAAGTATTTTGGGGTCCTGACCCACTCTTCCAGCCTCAGGAGTGGATACCCCCTGCCCCCTTGGCAGCAAGTGCGGGCTCGGGGGAGCCACCAAGAGACCACTGGGCCCGCAGAACTCGTGTCAGATGCACCAGGCTGACGATGGCTCGGGGCTTACCTGCTCTCCCAAGTACTCCACATCCAAGGCCAACTGCAGCCTGATCTTGTCATCGTCGCTCATGCCACCGCCACTGGGACCGACGGGGTTGGCAGGAGTGCTTTTCCTGGCTTGTTTCAGCCTTTTCAGGCTCTCTTCCATTTTCCTCACCGAGCTCAGAACGTCTGACACGGTTTCATAGTACCTGGAGCAAAAGACACACTCACTGGTGAGATCAAGGTGTTTGTGTGCACCCCCAAACAGATAAACTGGCTTTGTGGGCCAAAACAAGAGATTTTTAAGACAGAAATTCATTTCCAATAAAAAAACCCAACCACGGTAAATTTGCCAATGTTTCTTAAAACTGAAAAAAATAGGGTTTTGGGGGTTTTTTTTTGGATTTGGATTTTGGATTTTTGGTTTCTCTCAGAGAGAGAGACAGGGCGCACAAGCAGGGGGAGCAGCAGAGGGAGAGGGAGAAGCAGACTCCCTGCTAAGCAGAGAGTCCAATGGGGGTCTCAACCCCAGGACCCGGGGATTATGACCCGAGTCAAAGGCAGATGCTTAACTGACTGAGCCACCCAGGTGCCCCCAAAGAGTGGGTCTTGACTCTGGAGCACTGCATTCCCTCAGAACTGAAGAAACATGTACGTGGACTTTGTGTACAATTTTACTCCCGAACACTAAGAGGAAACTGTGGGCCAAATGGTCTTTCCCACGTGAAGGGTGAGCAGCTGGAGCTCATTCCCCAAGTGCAAGTAACAGACTCATTTATAGTCTGTTCTAGGAACAGTTCATCTTTTAAAGAATGGAAGCATTTCAAATTTTTAAATAAAACTAATTACCTTCACATTACTCTTAATGAAATTTGCAAATAATAAATGAGTTGCGTTTCAAAACTTTGTTTACAAGCTGGTTACTTGACACTTGGAATGTATGTGCCCACAAAAACAATACTGTAACTCATGTTCTAAATTAACCCACACGTTACTTAATTCAGAAGCAAGTGAAATAAATCAAATATTATTGTAAAATAATTAAACAAAATTCAATAATAAAACAGTGATATACTTTTGACATCACTCAATGCTGGCACTTGGGGAAGAGTCGATTAAATGAGGAATGAGGAGACATTCAACCACAAGGACGCCGAAGACCTCCTTATGTTTTCAAGGGCTGCAGGGTTTTAGACACAAAACATTTATTCGTTGTAATGATACTTCAGAGTGTATGTTTTCTAGACAGCAGCGGCCTCACCGGGATGAGCCTTTGATTATGTGGCGGGATCAGAGCCACTGCAGACACAGCTGAGGAGAGAAAGGATCTTCAAAGAGAAAGGTGGCCTGGACTTGCAGAAAGAGGCCTGCATGAGGCGCGTGATGGGCAGCAAAGCCCGGGCGTGCTCAGAGAGGTGCGGGGCCAGTGTGAACCCTGGGGACACCGGGAGGCAGGCGGCCCGATGCTCTCTGGGTGCAGGGCGAGTGGAGTGAGCGCAGCTCAACCATCAACACAGACGGAAGGACTGAGCGCCTGTGCCTGACCTGTCTGGCGACACACTGATTTGATGCGCTCACCGCCTTGTCCACATGCAACCCTACGATGGCTTCAGTGGTCTCTGACTCAGTGCTTGTCTGAGAACGTGTGGCACAGCCGACGTCTCAGGTACTTACTTGTGAGTGCTCTCCGAAAGTGCGCCTTCCAGCCACTGCTGAATCATTGCCCGTTTGAGCTTATCCTTGTGCCCACTCTGAAGCTGGTAGAATGGCTTCAGAGCACTGTCCACGTAAGAGGAGGCTGCTGTTGGCACCTCCTGGAATAATGACAGCAGGGGTTAAAAAATATACACACAAAAACCAGAGTAAGTTACTCAAACTTCAAAGAGATCCTACGGATGTACGAGTTTTGCGACAAGAACGAACTCCCTCCCTCCCCGACAGTTGTCTGCAGAAAGATCCTTGGAGAACACGAGGGGGTCCAGCAGAGTAAGGCAAGGGAAAATCGTGTTTAGAGCCAGAGATGGAGAGAGAACGAGAACAAGCACTGAAGTATGTACCAGGGCGGAGGGGGCGGGGGAGAGCCGTGTTCGAGACTGTGCATTTCTAACGAGCTCCCACTGGGTGATGCCAAGGCTGCCGGTGGACAGACGGAGGAGCAAGGATCTAGGGTGAGTAATTTGACTTTCCTTAGTTTTAGCTTCATCTGAAAACAAGGACACCGGCATTCACTTTATAGAGGAACAAATGAGAGTATGTGACCCACGAGCACCTGGTAAACATATTAACATCGTATTGAACAGACAGGGAAAGTTGGTAGCTTACTAGAAGAAAATTAACGTATTTGGGAATATAAAGTAGGTCTCTCTCTCCCACCTTGAAGTGGGAGCTTCAAGTCAGACCGGAAAGGGAAAATCAGGTGACAAAGTACTCTTGCTGGAAGCGGTAATCCTACCGCACACCCCAGATTTTAAAAGGAGAAGAACAGCCACAAAAGAGATTTGCTCCAGCTCAGTTCAGCCCTTGCTGCCTCCGTGACACCGAGTGGGACGTGAAGGGTGAAACACACGGGACAAGAGGCCCCCGCTCAGCACACGCAGAGGCTGCCCTGAACCAGGGGCGTGTGCAGGAGCACACAGCACAGCATCCTGGGACATTTTCAGAGTTCTTAAAAATAATTTTAGTAGTAAACTGCCTAACATCCAACTCTACAATTGGGAAAAAAGAAAATTCGATGGAAAATTAAGTGACACATAGCAAGAAGGAAACGAGCATATAAATGTCTGAAAGTAAGAGTTCAGGAGGGGAACCTACACCACTGGTCAAAACAAAGTCCCCAAATCGCCATTCTATAAAATGTGACAACAGGAGAATTCGACTTTGAATGCCAGTGTACATGCACGCTTTTTCACCTCAGAAATGCTTTCCATATTCTTAACGCAGCTTTTCAAATCTTATCGAGTTAAAGAAGAGAAGAAAGCAGGTACTTACTAGGATAATATGAAGGGAACAAGGTAAATTCAATATTTTTCAAATATAAGAGACAAAGACCAAAAGAGTATGAGTCAAACATATTTTATAAAAATGCTTTCTTTTGAAATGACTCTCTTTCCTTACGGCCAAAGGAATCCAGAACAAGTCCGTATTGTCTGACTCCAATTCCCAAGGCAGCTGGCCATAACCAACCACCTGTGGGGTCCCCTTCCCGCAAAAAAAGATTCTTTGGCTGAGGCCGATTAGCTCTGCCTCAGGCTTCCCTGGGAACCTACCTCTCTGGGTCTTGCTCAACCACTCCTTCCCTCAGTAGCTTTCCTACTATATATTTCCCACCTCAAAATTCTTTCCAGTGAGTGGTGCTGACCTTATTGGTTCTTCGGTAAAGCCTGGGGACCTCCAGGGCACTTTTCAGGTAACTGAAGCAAGACTCACTTAAGTCTTGGATGATCCTGTTACTCAAGGCAGGGACACAGGCTGCCAGAGACGTCTGGGAGTCCTCCAGGGCTGCTGCTGAGACAGAAAGATTGAATGTAACCACTTACTTAGGCCCAGAAGTGAATCTTAATTTAGACAGTGTCATAGTATTTAGAGAATGTACGACAATAAATCAAATCGAATCATTAGAATTAAACAAAATATCTCAGAGAATTTAAAATCACAGAACAGAATATAGAAACAACCAAGGATTTACAACTAGAGAAGAAAATGGTAAATATATCCTACAATCTCTAAAGTTTCATTTTAAATTATTTCTTATTCAAAGATTTGCTGGGTCTAAAGATTCATTTTTTACCTGAGATAGAAGAAAAATTCTTAAAGCCAATCATTTCAAGTTTTGGCTTGATTGTTTCCAAGAGTTCTGGAAGCTGAAATAAATATGCACTTCATATATTCAGTTACTTTTATAAATCAAAGGAAGAGGCAATTCTATTTGCATCTATAAACCCTAAAATATTATTAATGAACACTGAAACTAAACTTGGGACTTTCTGTCATTTTCATCAGAAGAAAGTAAAACTTTGACAAAACAGAAATTCTGTTTCACAAAAACAGAATCCGACAACATGGGAAACAGCAGTGCACGGCTATTAACTGGCCCAGGGAATATGAAAACATTTTCTATTCTGTGGCTCTCCCCGGTACCAAAACAACCTTGCAACAAAGACCTTGTTTTTGCTCAAAACTTGTATTTGTTCAAGCACCACAATATATTTAAGCCGGAGGAGAGCGGACTTATGTACCAGAGCACTCACACACAAATTCAGCCCACAAGGCCCTCTTAATTAATGATAAAGGCCCCAAACATGGACCCCTATCTGGGAAAACAGAGGGCGACGTTTTAACAGTTGAGCACTTTCAAAGTACAGCTGAAGATTAAACGTTACCAGGAAATATGTGGTCAAGTGGGGTAGAGACAATTAAACTCCAACCCGTTAGTGATCGTGCCTCATGGAGTAAGCAGAGCTAATGAACTGCGGGGCGTGGCTCGCTTGGAGCGCATCGCAGCACCACCAGAAAGGAAGCAAAGGCCCCAGGTTCACCCAGTTCCTGACTAGACTGATAAGCAAGGAGGAACGGAGCCCACCTGGGGGGGGAAAGTTGGAGAAACACCTCGGAGGGCAGATGAACATGTTCTCTTGAGGTACCCTTGGGCCTCACGATTCTAAGCCCCGTGAGGCCAAATGGTGTCAGATCTTTGCACATACTGCTTTCTGTGGCAACATTGAAGTGAGCACCTGGAATTCTTCCGGGACACAGGCCTACCTGCTCCTGAAGCTTGTCCAGGTCTGCGACCACATACACAAGCTGCGTACTGGAAATGGAGACCACGGGCTTGGTCTCCGAAGGGCCACCTCCTTGGTCTTCACCACTTCCTTGGGCAACTGAAGGGTCTTTGCTACCAGTTACCAAAGGCTTTTTAAAATCCTTGGCACTTTCATTAGAGATGGGCCTGAGTAAAAGCTGAAAAACCATTTCAATGATTACTTTTCCACTAGCAACATCTCTGAGCTTTTATTTTTGTGGGTCAACAGCTTACCTAAAGTGATAGCTATCTACAAAGTATTCACTACAAGTTTACTAATGAAAGCAAGACAAGGAGAAATAAGGTCAAGCTACAACCCCACGTACATTTATCCTCCTTAAACCTGTGTCTAATTTCCAGTGATAAAAAGTAACTGGCAAAAATAAAATAGGTCCCTAAACTGAACGAAAATTAATTTCTGGAACATCACAATTAAAAAAAATTCATTAATTCTATTAGGTAAATCATTTACCAAGTGTGCTTGGTAAATTTATCATTGTAATTAGTAAGGATAAGAAAATTGAAATCCAAGCCTCATTATGCTTCAAACAATACAAACAAAAGTGTTATTCACATCACGTATTGTTACGAGGGAAAAACCAGAGTGAAGTACTCTGGCATCAAGAAAAAAATGGAATATTGAATGTTCGAGGCAAAATAATTTATTAGAGACGTAAGAATTGCTGGCTGGTAGGAATGCATGACGCAGCCGACTCAGATCTGACTGAAGACTCGCACCAACCCCTCTGTGTCCCCAGAACCGACTGCACAGTGGTCTTCAGAAACAGCTTGATGGGCAGGGTGGTCTGCTAAGACCCTTCTGAGCAGAGGAAGGCAAAAGGGAAAAAGAAAACTGGCTTCCACTGATCTCCCAGGATCTGCCAGGCACTTCCGTCAACAATCTGTTGGTCAACAAATGATCTCTTTACTTCTCACAACCACATACGGAAGCTGTTTCTCCACTTTACAGATGAAGAATTTGGGACTCCTAGAGCTCATTTTCCCAAAGCCACAAAATATAAAAGTGGCAGAACCTCAGTTTGATTCTGACTAAAACCTGCACTCCTTCCACCGGAACATTCCAACACAACGACGTGCTCATCTCCTACTGCAACCAAGACTGTATTCCTTCCACAGATGAGGCTTCTTCGTGTTGTCCTTCCCGAGAGCTAGCACATGCACGGAAATACACGAGTATTCTCATACCCATCACACTGAACAGGCTGCGTGTCTGTCTGTCGCCTGAGACTGTCCAGGAGGCAGGGTCTCTCTGACACCAAGACACTGGTGTGGGGCCTGCCTGCGTGCTGAGCTATACGAATGCTTTATGCACAAAACCTAAAAAATCTTCATAGGCATGCAGATATTTAATATATTCAACTACCTTGACAAGGAGAAGAGTAGGATATTTTGAAATGAAGAAAAGGTTAGTTTTCCTACCTTTTCATCTCGATGATCGTGTGATTTTTTTTAAGCTTCCAAATACGATTAAAATGTGTGTATTTTTACTTCCACTCTTTCGTTAAAATGAGCATCTTTGTTTTAATTTGGAGGCACCTCAAAGATGCGGGCTTGGAGAAGGGAAAACGAGCTCATCAGCGCAGAGCTTTCCCACAAGACGAAGCACCGAGTATGGGATCGTAAACTCCCATAAAGGCAAGGGTGGCAAGAGTGAAAACACCAGCCACGAAATGAGAAATGCGCCTACTGTCGGCCTCCAGATTAACCTCTCATGACAACCTTGTAAAAGCTAAGCACGTTTAGCGTAAGGTGTGTGGAATCCCCAAGAGCGCTGGCGTTAGCGCCGGTGTCGGGGGGCGGCGCGGCCAGCCCTCACCTCGCTGACAAACACGGAGTACCGAGCCAGGATCTGCAGCGTGAGCCTCCACAGACGAGGCGCCAGCACCGGCAAGAACATCTCGTCTGACCAGCAGCGCTGCAGGCTGCCCCATGTCCTGTGAGAAGCCAAGAGGCAAAACGAGCTGCCAGCTGGAGAAGAAACAGACACATATGGAATCTCAGGCAACTCAGGGCTCAATTCCAATATTTTCAACATATAATTCAGGAGTGCAGAAGGGGGCCGTAATCCATTCACGCCACCACATCTTTCGTGGCAATGCGTTTTCTAATTTTACACAATTCTCCCTCCCAGGTGTTTGATAAATATTAAACACATACAGCATTATGTTAAATCATTTGTTAACAGGTATTTTATACATCAGTAAACACAAGCAGGAGTGGCGGTCACTTGCGAGGGTTTCGACTTTGGTTTTGAATTTGTCCTGTTTCATTTGTCTGCTCTTCTGTTCCTCTACCTGAACGTGCAATTTATATACAGGAAGTCAGTGACATATGACCATGTTTGGCAAAGACGGGTGAAGACCAACTTTGAGGCTAAAACCGTGCAGTCCAGGCTGACTTAGCCACACAGAAATGAGAAGTTTCAGCAGAGCAGCCTAGAGACCTGCGTGGCTATGGAAGGAGCCTACAGCATGTGAGTGGCCACCAGGAAGGACCGCAGGACACGAGATTAATGAGGCTGTGGAGGAAAGCAAGCATGTCTGGAACCTGCCAACCACGGTCACCTGCTCACTACCCCAGGATGGGGGCCAAGGGCTGTAGAGGCCTGGGGCAGGAACCCCAGTTATGAATCATCCTCCAGGAGGGAAGGGCCACCCTGATGTTTACCTCCACCTGGGATGAAAGCAGATGGAAGCCAGTTTGCTATACAAAGAGCTGGTCACCAGGGACTAATCTCCTTGCCATGTTATATTCAGAAACAAAAATGAGGTCTGCTTCCTATATTCTTAAAGGTTTTTTTTTTTTTTTTAATTTTATTTTAGGGATGACTGGGTGGCTCAGTCGGTTAAGAGTCTGCCTTCAGCTCAGGTCATGATCCCAGGGTTCTGGGATCGAGCTCCTCTTCGGGTTCCTTGCTCAGCAGGGAGCGTGCTTCTCCCTCTGTCTGCCTCTCCCCCTGCTTGTGCGCTCTCTCTCTGACAAGTAAATAAAATCTTTAATAAAATAAAATAAAAATTTATTTTAATTCCAGTATAGTTAACATACAGTGTTGTACTGGTTTCAGGTGTACAATATTGTGATTCAACAATTCTGTACATGACTCAATGCTCATCATGGTAAGTGTCCTCTTAATCCCCATCACTTATTCCCCCCTCCCCTTCCCCTCTGGTGACCATCAGTTTGGTGTCTATAGTTAAGAGTCTGTTTCTTGTTTTGTCTCTTTTCTTCCCTTTGCTCGCTTGTTTTGTCTCTTAAATTCCACGTATGAGTGATATTATATGGTATCTGTCTTTCTCTGACTTCATTCCCTTGCCAATGGCAAGATTTCCTTCTTTTTTACTGTTGAAACAATATCCCATTTCTTTTTATAAAGAAAGAAGCTCTATAAACAAAAAAATTTGATTTCTTTTAGCCTCTTTAAAAAACAAAAGAGGTTGAGTTACGTCTTTAAGGTCTAACCTACTGCATGACAGGACAAGGTCGGGGTGACTGGCTGGGCTTCCCTCGCTCACTGAGTGGCGCTCTGCCACTGGTCACTTTCAGGAATTTACCTGGAGCGTCCTCCAGTACATCCGTAAGGGCTGCTTCTAAGGATCCTGCGATTTCTCTAAATCTGAGACAAAAACAAGGGCACAGATTAGGGTTTATGCAGCTGCTGGATGCCTTTCCCTACCTGTTCTCCCTCCTTCCCGAGGACTAGGCACTTCCTCCACCAGCTTGCCCCTCAGTCTGACATTCTTAGCAATGCCCAACCGGCCCTAGAATGCCCAGTCTTGCAAACGTTTTTAACTGAACAAGGAATACCTTTCTCTTGATTCAGCCACTATCATGTAGGGTTCTTCTGTTTCTTTGCAGCTGACTGGAATCACAACTAAAACCATGTTTTTCAAACTAAACAAACTGCCCATTTCAGCTGCCATCAAGAAGCCATGCCCGGCAAGTCCCACCTGCCTGTCCTCGTGCTGTCCCCGCACGGCCATGAGACTGTGGGTATCTCCAATCCATCTTGATTTGCACTATCACAGCAGAATAAATGTACCCAAACTAAGGAATGGGGAGGCTGTATTCTGCACCTTTGTTTGCAAGCTTGAGAAAAGCCACAGCAGGCAGCCAGTTAGCATGACAACGGCTGGCCGCTCATGCTCTGTGCATTTCTGTGGAGCCTCTCGTGCTGTCCGGCGCCCACCCTGTTGGCCTGGCCAGCCGGCGTCTGCGCCACCACTTCTGGTCAGTTCTCCTGTGTCTCAGCTGGCCCACTGGCCACTGAGACATCCTGCCCCCGACTTCTGTTGTAACAACTGATGTGGACACACGTTTAGGACTTTGAGACATGAAAGTGTATATTTTTTAAACTAGCTGCTCAGGTCGCGCTCTGTTTCCCGACTATGTAACGTCCCCCGTCACGCCTTTCCCAGCATGCTCCTGTCACCTGCCAGTTCCCTTGCTGTCAATCAATTCTGACACACGCTCAAGATTAATTTACCTAATTGAGCAGTTTGGTTTTTTTATAGTATATGTGTGCTTTTTAAGAGCAATTCAGAGACGGAGCTGAAGGAAAATGGCTGAAGGGTGAAAAGAACAGCACATCAGACATCCACGAACGTGCAACACGGCTCAGAGCCAGAGACCCCAAGGCCGCCCTGCACCCTGCACCGTTGGAGCTGGCCGGTTTCCTACAGCTTCCTGGAGGCTATGTGGAAGGAACCTATCCTCCTACGGCTCAGGAAGTCCACAGAAGGCTCATCTCCCCGAGCTGCAGATGGGAGACTTGGGAGAGCTGCAGATGGGAGGCACAGGCAGAAAGTGGGGTAAGAGAAGGGAGCCCAAAAATGGCAGCAAAAGGGGGCAGGGTGACCTTGCGCCTAATGAAGAGAAGTGGGAAGGGGTGCTCTGCAGCGGGGAGAGCACACTGGCCCCAGGTCTCAGCTTCAGGCCCCTCACATCACTTTTTCCAAAATCCATACAAAATACAGAGTAAGCTCTGACAGGGAAAGGGCCTGAGAGCTAACCAGGCACTGTGTATGGCTGGGAAAAGCAAGCTACACAGCCCCGAGTAAGGAAATGGTTGCATAACGTGTGGCACATTCATTCTAGAATGTGATACGGAAAGAGGTCGGCTTGAAGCAATACGCAGTAAGAAGAGCAAATATAATTTAGTAGTAAGGAAAGACACTGGACACAAAATTATGTGTACATTTATGCTAACAATGAGAACACACACGAGAAGGTACCAGAACCAAATGCAGCAGGACCCCTGGTATCTCGCTGCCTTCACACAACCCTTTGCCTGTGCGACCAAGTGGGAAGAGCCGTGAAAGTACAACTGCCCAGGTCACTTGACAGAGCTCTGCCTTCCCAGCCAGAAGCCCAGCACCAGCCCGTTGCGTAGCTGTGCTGGGCAGCTAACTTCCAGGATTGAAATGACAGGTTGTAGTCCTTTTTGCAAAACAGCAAAAAGTGAGAAGTGACTTTGGTGAAACTTGAGAAGCCGCGCTATAGTTTGCACATGGACGTGTGATGCCATTCTGCTCTTGCCAGGATATATGCAACAAGGGCAAACCCCAAATAAAAGGTTTCTAAATCCTTAAATTTCGGTTTGGGGAAGGTCTCTACACATATTCCTCCATGCATGCTACAGGTCTGCAAGCATCCAAAAGTGCTTATATAAAAATTCGTATGGCAATGAGACACCCCCTCTGCTCGGCAGGATCAGAAATGTTGCAGGCCGCATCTCTACACGCCTCTTCTCCATGCACATGCACACTTGAGGGTGAAGGGAAAGTGTGTCAATGCTGTAGAGACCCCACATCATTAAGGAGGAGATATACTATCTTCAGCATGTACCGAATATGGTATATACTGTGAATGTTCTGGGAGTATGTAATATTCTAGAAAGAGTTCCATTAAAAAGGACCTACAACTTAGCCTTGGCATTTAAGGGACTAACACCAGTTTCTAGGTAGCCACTGGCTCATGACAATTTGACACAGTTTTGGTCAGAATTGATGGGGCGCCTGGGTGGCACAGCGGTTAAGCGTCTGCCTTCGGCTCAGGGTGTGATCCCGGCGTTGTGGGATCGAGCCCCACATCAGGCTCCTCTGCTGTGAGCCTGCTTCTTCCTCTCCCACTCCCCCTGCTTGTGTTCCCTCTCTCGCTGGCTGTCTCTATCTCTGTCAAATAAATAAATAAAATCTTAAAAAAAAAAAAAAAAGAATTGCATTTATTTTCTTCCTACTAGAAACTAAGTCCTAAAGCTACTTTCCAATACACCTGTAAGAATGAGTGAAATAAAGACCCAGCAGGGTATCAGAAACAGTGTGGGGGTACAAGTGTGCTCCCAGAAGGTGCTGGCTGGGAGTGGGGCCTTGCTTCCTAAGATGATGGGGATACAGGCCTACAGTCAGACCAGAAGCATAAATCTGTTCCCAAGAGTGCAATATGAATATTTCTCCCTATAAACATGTCAAAGCATACCACCCCACTGGCTTTGAGCTTCCGGTGACCCTGAAGTGAATCAGATAACAATACAACTCTGACCCTAGTCATGTTTGTGGAGCTTTCTTTCATCCCTCAGAGTAAACAGTTCGACACCTGGTAAAAATCAACAGAACAGTCCTACAAAGTGTTACTTGAATTTATTTTTAAAATGGAAAAACAAACATATTGAATACAAGTTCTACACTTTGTAACTCAAACGTCATTTTTAAAAATTTCACAAATTTTAAGACAGTTTACAAAAAGTTAACCAATCCCTTTGAATGCTTAATGTTAAAATCTTGTGAAGGTACAAAATCTTTCAGGGAACTGGCTGACTTTGAACATAGTTTAAGGCTCAGTTGCCAGCCCCATGAGAACCAGCTGAAGCGAGGCTGTGCTGTCGTTGTGGGGCCCTGCCTGGCTGAGCCCCGAGCTCGGGCCAAAACAGCCCACTGGAGCTCCAGGAGGGCAGGTCCAGGAGGTGGGGTGACAGTGCAAGATCCCCAGGCGTGGGGTCATGGGATCTGGGGAAACAACTAGCAAGGGGAGTTTGGAGCAGCAGCCAGAACTATGTGATGTGATGGTACTGGGCGTCTAAAGCAATCTAACTCAAACCGCGAACTACAGAAGAAATGGTAGCATGCAGACGTCTCTTCTCTACTGCAGTCTTATACTGTGACATAATGCTTCACTAATTTAAATTCTGCTCCTGAATCCAAAGGGCTTCTTGCCCTGGCTTGATCTCGATTATCCTGTAACAACTACTTCCAATGTGGTCCATGAATACCTTAGATGAACAAATCCTTAGTTTCCTACTCAGAGACAAGCTACGTGGTGATGTGACCTTGGCAAATTAAGCATAAAACACAGTGTCGTATGAGAAAGGGCATTTCCCTAACGTTCTGATAACTGTGATTTCATTATCAGAAGATGATTACGTACATTCTCAATCATGGCAAACAATTATAATCAAGGTACCTAATCCTTAGTATATTTCCCTGTGATCTTTCCTCAGAACTCTGGGGAAAAGGACTACATCATAATGAAAGCACTCAGAGATTTAAACAAAAAGCCCATGACTCTTTACAGACCATTCTACCTAAAGCACTCTAGTTAATGTCATGCTATGAAACAACTTACCATGACCTCATTCAAGACACTCTGCAAAAACACCTGATCTCATCTACCTTTCTAGCAGAACATACGTTGCTAAGAGTTTATCCTAAATTTCCCCAAATAGTTTACAGAAGTACTTATTTACATAAGTGCTATCATCATGACATCTGTTAGAAGCGTCACCATTTTCCAGAAGAGAGAGAACAAAAGTCAAAGATTATAAAGAAAAGCCAGAATAATAACTAGGATTCTCATAAACTGATTGATGGAACCCGACAGAAAGAATACTTAAGGCTGTGCTTCTCCCCACTCCCTCTGAGGGAAAGAACTGTCCAGAGAAGCCAACAACAGATGTGGGCCGTGTCCGCTGTCTGACAGAGGCAGCTGGTGAGAAGGGGAAAGGGGAAAGGTCGTGCTGTTCCACAGCCCCTCCTGTCTGCCTCTGTGGGCTGGATGAGGACATACTAGTCATGCGTGTGGAGCTGGGGGCGATGGAGCTAGGCCCAGTGTCCACCTCAGTCCAAGGCTGGTGTTCTCAGCCTTCTAATTATGAAATCACTTTTCTGTCGTGCAAGCCAGAACTTTGGCAAACAAGACACTTCCTGCATGTTTCCATTTTAGATTTTGCCTCCCAAGGAACAGTAGGATGATCTCAAAGAAAGGGCTGTTAAGCAGAGCAACACCCTGCATTGGTATTCAAATTCCATTTTAGAAGACTGGGGGGGAGGGGAGGAAATAAATTACTGACCTTATTTGGAAATAAACAGGTAAATTCCACTTATTATTGAAGCTGTGATAGGCAGGATGGGCTCTTAATCTTCTCACACTGGCCTGTGATCCACATTGCCGTTCAAATGCTCTCACAAAATCCATACTTATGGTGTATTTCTAAAATAAGAACGAACAGGTGGAATTTTCATTGTAAGCAAATTAACCAGAGACGGGAACATACAGGGAAAGCTGTAATCAAGATAAAGAAGGTGAACACTTTGACTCTGTTTCCAGAGCTGATAAGGATCTGAAGAGCTCCTGCTTCCCAGGTCCTGACTTGAAGATCAGGTAATGCCCAAAGTGGTTCAGTGACCTGCTCAAGGTCCTATGTGGCAAGCCCATCCGGAAACCCAGTGCTCTGTAAACGACAGCTCTCATATTCTAGGGGAGCCCTAACCTAGTCCATTGGAACTGGAAGAGACTGTAAATTAAGTGGTATCATTTTCACTGCCGCTCCAGAAGAAGAAGTAGAACATTTTCAAAAGGATAGAATCAAACCAGGTGAGTAATCACGTCATTTCTATAGGCGAAACAGCACAAAAGCTGACGGGGCGCTCACACCACCAGGAACAGCAGCAGCTGAAACTTACTCAGTGCTCACCACCTGTGCGCTGGGCCTAAAACTGTCCTATTGAATTTCGCCCACAAAACTACCCCATCAGGTAACTACTACTGCTAGAATTTTAAGGATGACATTTCCTCTTCTGTTTAGGCTCAGAGAGAACTTACCCAAAGACAAAGCTAATAGAGGACACAGAACCGTGGTCAGTCAGCAGAGCAAAACCGCAGCTGTTATGAAATGCACATTCCTTTGTGGGTACTCTAGGCCCCAAGTGCCCAAGCTCTACAGGGAATGAGTGTGGACCTTCCATATGCTTCTTAATTAAGAAGCTCCCCAAACCATTGACCTAAATATGGTGAAGTCTGTGCTTAGGCCAGAATTGTAGTGCACTTGATACCACACGTTTTTAATTTCTTTCAATTGGTTCTGAGCAACACTTACGGAATCCCCTGAGTGTGGTCTAGGCGTGTGGAATTGAGGAAAAGGTATTATTCATCCTTTTGGGATAAAACATATCCAACCTCTGCATACGATGGGGCGCTAAAGGAATACAAAAATGTTTCTCTCTTCACAAGAAGCTTGTCATAGCAATGCTGAAAGCTGAAAGCATTTTTTGAAAGAAACTGACAGATGCTATGCTTGCTTGAAATATACCCACCAACATTAAGTACTGGTTTAGAATTCTAAAATAAACCTGCTACGAGAAAGTGTCATTTCTGAGCTGAAACATCTCCCGAGCCTAACATGATCAGTACAATTCTCTAGAGTACAGCAAAACGTAAAGGGTCTTAAACGGTTCACGCCTAAGACCACTATTTCATTCTGCTATAGTATCTATTTTTAAAAGCCCTAATTTTTAAAATCACAAAATCACTGTCATACAATTTACCAAGTGACACCAAGTAATCATATCGTTCAACATACTGTTAACATCACACAATTAGTCAAGAGAATAGGTAAGTGGTATTTCTGTAATAATAAAGCTCCAAATTTGTTGTATTACCTGTTTTTGAAGTCCATTATGCTGCAGGCTCACCACAATTGCTGTGTACCTCTCTACACTTTAAAAATTAATAAGGATTTTATAATCCAATCAATACCTTTTGTTTTCCTTAAAAATTATACAGTACAGATCTGCAAACCTAATTTTTCATGGAAAACAACTGCAAGGAGACTGGTTTTTAATGGTCTTTAGGATCTTTTTTTAAAGTGAGAAAATAATGTACGTATCTAGTCACAATTGTGTTTAGACCGGATTTTAGTATACATTCTCAAATTAAAATATTTATTCCCAAAAGTATCAGAGACTATTACTTGGATTAAACAATTTTGTAAATGCTACTCACAAACTCAAATTTTTATTTTTAAAAAACCACAGAACCAAAACTGTGCAGAAAAGATGATTAGTCTCAAGCCTCTGGTTAGTATCTTCAAGAATCAAGATGGTGGAGGAAAAGGTACCTCGTGAAATGCATCAGGATTCCCAGGATTAAAAAGAGAAGGCAATTTTTCTTCTAATCCTCGTACTATTTCCGGCCAGACAGAGTTCACCAAAAAGTCATATCCGGGAACAGTATTGCCTTTTTCACTGTAGGACAAGAGCGAAACCTCAGTCAGATACACTGTGCTCTTTTACAAAGGGCGAAATTCTACTGTGGTGATTTTACTAGAAGTTCCTCAGCCTAAAACTTATTTCAATCTGTACAAAAAACTCTCTCTGTTAGTTAGCTGGTTTAGAGCCCCACACTTCTATGTTACTCCTTGATCCCAGTCTCACCTTGAAGCTGGTATGTCCTCTGTATCCTGACTCTTCTATTTACCACACAGGAAAGCAAGCTGGTGTCAAACTGCTTTGGCCCGATTCCTCCCCTAATTAGGCCACCATATTTACACTCTACCTTGGAAAAGAAGTAGTCTAGTAACACAAGAAAAGCAATCTTTGCGTTCAATCTTAACACCGTTAAGCCCTGAAGCGTTGTAAATTATGCTAATTTACCAATTACGAACAGCTCTGTGAAGATGAAGCCATCTCCAATATCACCTTTAGTTCTAAAATTCTAGGACTGTTCCATGTAACATCTTGATCACAAATCCTGATACGAAAAACTTGCCACATTAATGTTTTTTTTGTGTGTCCCTGCTTTATTTTGCATTTTTTAGCAAAAGGGCTGGACTTTGGATTTCTAAGTCACAGACGTCAATGAGAGGCAACACAGAGATGAAACATTCACTCAGAGCCAGAGTGCCTGGGTTCAAATCGTGGGCCCTTTAACGTCTATGTTTGGTTGTCTTCATCATTAGATGGACATGACAGGATGTGGATCATAGGACCATCATATGGGTTAATATCTGTAAAGCATTTAGGCTGGGGCCTAGCATACAGTAAGTGCTATGTTAGTAATGGTTACATACATAAGTAAATAAATAAGGCAGATTCCTCAAGTTTCTCTTGAACTTAAAAACACATAAATAAATATCTTCGAGGCAAATACCACCTCAATGACTACCCACTCTGATTACCGTATATTGTGCAATATGCTCTATTTTAAGATAATTTTAACAATGGTGAACAATTCAATATAAGTTCTTATTTCAGCAAAACTGGGAGTTTTGTAGCTTAGTTGTGATAGCAAATTGGGATTTACTATGCTGGTATTAAAAATAAACAGAAAAATGCTTTCACAATTTTCCTGCTTAGCAAAAATTATCAGGAAAGACAGGTTATCAAGGAAGCTATGCCTCACTTCCAGAAAGGGATACCAAATAATCTTACTATAGTTCAATATTGATAAGAAATCACCGGTGGTGTGGAGGAGGGCTGGGGAGGGCAAAGAAGATGCAAGTACTTCCACATACCCAATGCCACACTTCACGGTAGTATATACACTTTCCCTCATACTAAGAACTAGCTCTATTAAGGTATCTAGAGAAGGAAAGAATAACATTAAGGATTTTAAAACGACAGATGCACAAAATATAAGCAATATTAAATGACAAGATCTCCTCATCCCCAAGGTAAATATCTACTTAAAGCCCCAAGAGAAAATTTACATCCTCAAGATTAACAGTTGAACCAGATGGCAAATGAGAAAAGTAAATCCTTATTCTTTGGAAGATAAATCCTACAGGCCACTGGTGTTGCCAGATTATAAAGAGCACATACAGAGGTGACGCAGGGAAAAAGTAAAGAATGCACAAGGGAAGCACTGAGCCAAGCGTGTGGAAACTTGAAGGCAGGAGCTAAGCGGGGGGGGGGGGGGGGGGGGGGGGGGGGGTATCGGGGCAGCATAATGAGGGTGCTTGAGGCAAATGATGACCTACTAAGGTACAATTTAGATTCCTCAATGGGACACCTGGGTGGCTTAGTGGTGAAGCATCTGCCTTTGGCTGAGGTCATGATCTTGGGGTCCTGGGATAGAGCCCTGCGTTGGGCTCCTTGCTCAGTGGGGAGTTGGCTTCTCCCTCTCCCTCTGCCCCACCCACTCATGTTCTCTCCCCCACTCTCTCTCCCCTTCCCTCTCACATAAATCTTTAAAGATTTTATTTATTTATGTGACAGAGGGACAGCCGGCAAGAGGGAACACAGCAGGGGAGAGGGAGAGGAAGAAGCAGGCTCCCAGCTGAGGACCCCGATGTGGGACTCGATCCTGGAACGCCAGGATCACGCCCTGAGCCGAAGGCGGATGCTTAATGACTGCGCTACCCAGGCGCCCCCTCACATAAATCTTTAAATAAAAAAAAAAATTGATTCCTCAAATTTCTGAGGCTTCTACATGAGTTCTGCCACAATGAAAACTGTGGAAGAACTTGGAAAGCTTTGAAACTTGACATTTCAGGACCAAGACTAGCCTTGTCCAATCTAATGACTGGTTTTTTCCTAACTGTGACTTCTTAAATTTTGCATCATGACTTTTTTTTTTTTTTAAGATTTTATTTGAGAGCGAGAGAGCACAAGCCAGGAGTCGGGGCAGAGGGAGAAGCAGACTAAGCTCAGAGCCCAACATGGGGCTCGATCCCAGGACCCAGAGTTCAGGACCTGAGCAGAAGGCAGATACTCAACTGACAGCCACCCACGTGTCCCTACATCATGACTTCTGAATTCTTACATGAAATCCAAATCCAACTAAATCTTCATGATTACTAAACACAAGTGGCAAAACCAGGCTTTCCCTAAAATCACATAGTGGAACCAGGGTACTTCAATGGTCAGGTGGCATATTTAGTACACCAGATTTTTCTTTCCAAAGAATAAAAATTCAAGACCAAACATATTGCTTGCTTATTTCATAAAGTTTAGGGACCTCATTTGCCTTTTTAATGCTGAAAATAGATTAATTCTTTCATTTTGCAGACACTGGGTCGTTGCTATCTTTAGCAGGTGTGAGCAGGAAGGGGTGGGCAGCGCAGAAGGGGAGCACGTGCTAAGCCTATGGACATCAGTCCTCAACAGAGGCAAAAGCCAACCTGTACTGGAATCCAGAGGACGTGCTTAACGCTGAACATTAGGATAAAAGATGGTCTCTTGAAAGAAGTGGTATCTCAGGGATGCCTGGGTGGCTCAGTCGGTAAAGCGCCTGCCCTCGGCTCAGGTCATGACACCAGAGTCCTGGGATTAAGCCTCATATTGGGCTCCCTGCTCAGTGGGGACCCTGCCTCTCCCTCTGCCCCTCCCTCTGCTTGTGCTTTCTCTCAAATAAATAAATAAAATTATTTATTAAATATTTACCTTGGGGATGAGATCTTGTCATTTAATAAATAATAATATTATTAATAAATAATCTTAAAAAAAGTGGTATCTGAGCTGGGGCTTTATGTGGAGTAAGAAGGGGTCAACAGAAAGACAAAGGGAATGGGAAGGGCAGGAGACAATGAGGGAAAACACAGAAGCACACAGTACAGTTGTTCCTTGACTTACGACAGAGTTAGCTCCCAAAAAACCCATCGTTCAGTTGGAAATCTCATAAGGTGAAAATGCATTTAATACACCTAACCGACCAAACATCAGAGCTCAGCCCAGCCTGCCTGAAATATGCTCAGAACACTTACAGTATCATACACTTGGGCAACACCATCAAACACAAAGCCTATTTCACGATGAAGAGTCTGATATCTCATGTAATTTACTGAACACTGCACTGAAAGCAAGAAACAGGATGGTTTAAGTGTGCTGGCTGCTGACCCTTGTGATCGCATGGCTGCCTGGGAGCTGTGCTCGCTGCCCTTGCCCAGCACCACAGGAGTGGATCCTACTACAGACCGCCAGCCCAGGAAAAGACCTGAGTCGAAATGTCAAGTATGTTTTTTACTGAATGTACATCACTTCTGCACCATCGTAAAGTCAAAAAACCGTAAGCTGAACCAACGTGAAGTCAGGGACCTTCTGTACAAGGTGCGTTAGAGAAGGTCAAGTGCTACCGTCTGGCCGGGAGCCACAGTGGTATGGGGGAAAGTTCTACAGTGGAGAACAACCGGGACCAGAGCCGAGGAGACCAGATGGGGAGAGCCTGCTATCCTGGACAAAAGGCAACAAAGGTCTGGACTGGGACGATGGCAACGGTGGAAGGAAACGGGATATTCATGAAACAGAACTGGAAAGCCACGGAAATGAACTAAGAGAGGGAGGGAAAATTGAACACGACTTTAATCACAATCAGTATAAAACTTGTTGAATTAAACTGAATTGATATTTCTAGACAGATGATGACAACAGAATAATGGAAGGAAACCAATTTTGAATTCAAACCTGATTAAGGAGAAAGTGTGAGAAGGGAACAGTAGAGGCTCTGGAGTCAGAGAAATATAACCTTTAAGATTCGTTCCCACTATTCGTTTCCTTCCCTGTAAACCCAGGCTAGCGATACCCGCACCTCACGGCACTGGTAACAAATAGGAAAGTGCACACATTCCCAGGTCAGACAAGACGCCAATGATCAGCAGCGCGCCGGGAGGTAACAGGTGGTCTGAGCTGAGGGGCAAGCACAGCAGTTTACGTCACCTGGAAATGGCTCCTCCTGTGACTTCTCGAAGGAGGCGGCAGTGGTGAGGAACGAACTCCAGGAGCTTATCGTACATGATGTGAAGGCCATCTGGGTGAGACTCAGCAATCTGCTCTACAATCACCTACCAGAAGGAAGAGCATTTTTTTTTTAAAGAACCTGAAAGAGAAGCATGAACTGTACACTACAGAGAAAAGAATAAAGAAAACCTTAAAAATACGCTTCCTCATTCCTCCTCCCCACGTGACATGTTTCTAAACTGGAGGTGAGTAACAGCTGCACTAAAAACTAGGTCCTGGGATTAGGGGACACAGTTCTGACCCTGGGGGACACAAAGGCTGGGTGACAGAGACTGGCCTGAAGCTGAAACATCACACACACTCATCTGCTTCCCTTCTGAGCTTGAAAGAAAATACCACGTTCCCAGACAACGGCTCTGTACCCTCTTCACCTTGGCCTTGTCATCTACCATCACCAGATTAGGGAAAGAGTTGAGACAGAGAGTGATGGAAGAACACACATCTTATTTTGCTTTGGTATTTTATTTTTTGTGGTAAGGTTGAGTTTCAGGAGGTGAATCACAAGCAAACAAAATACAAACGTGGCCATAGTTCATTTAACATGCCACTGAAACTTAAAGTACTTCCCTAATTTAGCATATTAGATTCAGCTCAATGAAAAAAGCATAAATTAGTAACTAAAATATTTTCACTTACTGATAAAGAATAACATAATCTTTTTCATCCCCCCCAAGAGATAGCTACAAAATACAATAGGATACACACAGAGAACTGACAAATCATTTAGTTTTAGTAATCCTAATGAAGCTGAGAGGATTACTGAAATTAATCCTTCAATTTCACTTATATCAATGCGATTCACTGTCCTATTTAAACTGGAAGACTTTCATCCTGAAGTCATGGTGGGTAGCTTTGTACTTACTGGACAGAAAGAGCATGCACACTGGCAAGTGACTGGAAGCAAGCCCTCAAACACTGAGGACGGGCTTCATGACTTCTATCAGCTTGAACCAGATGAAACTGACACTTTCTAAGTCGGAAACTGCTGAGGGCTGACACCTCATACGGCGCAGCCTACCCCTGGCTGCTCAGAGGCAGGATGTACTTACTTCCTATATTAACTACAGCCTCATAGGTCAAGGACCTGGGCAACCAAGTGCCAGAGTTAAGGTACTACCCTGCTAACTTGCCCATAAAAGCCCTTCATCTTTGAATATTCCCTCCCTCCCACCTTCCTGGCCTGGCAAACTCCACACTTTCTAAGACTTAGGCTAAATCTATTCTGTGAAGACATCTCCCCTCACGGACTTTCCACGCTCACGGGATTGTCTTCCAGCTCCTCTAACAGGCACGTGCGCCGTGTGGGGTCATCTGCCTACCTGTTCTATTCGACCCCCGCACTGCAAACATCCTTCACGGCAACTTCACTGACGTATAATTTACAGAACTTAAAACTGACCTGAAAATGTTCTGATCCATACCTTCTTCCTAGGCAAGACCCCCTAGGAAATTAAGATGATCCCCCAAGCTATGGCATCGCGAGAAGATACCAGAGCACATGCCTGACTCCTGCCGCACTGGCGGTAGCTGACGGGGACTAACCCTTTCTTACACCCGAAGTGCAATAACTAGGAGAATCTTCACAGAAAGATCCCTGCTCTCTCTCTCACATCCAGTGAAGAACTGATGTCAGAGCAGATGCTCTGTGTTTGCTGAATGGAGAACAGGAGGTGCACAAACCTCATCCATGTATGGCTTCACCAGGACTTGACCAACTAAGGCCTCCGCGTCCCGCGTCTTGTCGATTGTGGCGTAGGTCCGTAAGCAGTGCCGTATTATATCCACATTAGATGTCTGAAGACCTTCTAACAGCAGGCCTTCCAGGGACTGCTGCAACATGGCCGTAATGCCAGCTATCCGCTGCAAGAAGAAACAGACAAGTAAAGAAAGCTCCAGGTAGAACAGTTTCTAAAAATTCAAATACATACATATATATGTATATATATGTATGTATTTGAATTTTTAGAAAGATGTTCATTTTTATATATATATATGAATATATATATTCATTTTATATATATATGTGAATATATATTCATTTTTTATATATATGTTCATTTATATATATATTCATTTTATATATATATATGAATATATATATTCATTTTTTATATATATATTTATATATATATGTTCATTTATATATATATATATATATAAAATGAACATCTTATCCTACCAGAATACATATAAGATTAAAATATTAATATTTCCTGCAGAGTAACAACACATATCTCTTCTCCTCCTGATTTCTTTGTAAGTAAATCTTTGCTTCATCGAAGGAAAGTTTAGACAGAATTACAGAATGACAAGAAGTTATTTTCCTCTTAAGCTACAGAGTAAACCTGACAAATGTGCATTTAAACCCAGTCAAGGGCTTTGGATAAACGAATTCTGACTACATCATATAATGTGTCAAGTTACATGAAATCAGAATTAATTTTATTACTCGTATAGTTTGGAGGATATGCTTGTGTCATTCCACAAAACCTACACAGCGTGACACATAGGAAGCAGGGGCCCAAGCAACAAAAACTGAAAGAAAAAATTCAAAGAGAGCTTCAAAATCCTGTAGAGCAGCAATTATCAGGGGTGATGCTAGGTTAAGCCCAATCGGCTGGGAAATTCACAAACAGCAAAATGAACATCTAAATCAATACTTACCGGTCTTACTTTGTCCAGAAGAGGCATGCCTTTGCTCTGAACAGCATGAAACTGTAACTGGTTAAATTCTGTGGCAATTCTCTCCAAAATCTGTCCAGTCCAAAGTGGGCTAGTAGAGACCATTGTAGAAATGTAATTCCCAAAGTCATTTAATTTCTGAGACCACATCACCCGGTTAGCAACGGTGAGGCTTTCACACCCCCTCTGTTATAACTTTCTTCACAGCGTGTCCCCACGCCCCGCTGTGACACAGCTAGTGCACCTGCACCTGCGTGCCATCAATTTTCACGACAAACTGTATGTGCAGCAGGTTCCAGGTGTGGGGGGGTTGGGGGGGGGGGAGAGGTCATTCCGTAGAGGCCACTGATGCTGCCCGGGCTCCAGCCACAGGGCCCAGACAGGTAGCAGGAGCTGTTCTAGGTCAGTCTGGGTACAACTGCATCTTTGCACCACGTTCCTCAGGCTCTCCCACTCATGACCTTCCTCCTATCTAACCTCCTTCTCTCTCTCGCCCTATCCTATCACTCACACATGAATCTTCTTCTTCTCCGCCTGCCTCATTCTCCCTCCCTCTAAAACACCTCTAATACTTCTAAAGTACCAGCTACTGTTGTCTCCTCAATCAAACAAAACTGGCCCTCTAGCAGCAACAAATGAAATGCCTCAAAATAGCTGATTTTAAGTTTACATTTACTGAACAGTGGAAAGAGCAAGCTCCATGCTCTGGGTCCTAGTGAGAAAACACTCATTGTGAATCTGCCACCAAGTGTAATGAATGCACTTCCCTCCCGCCCCCCAAACACATGATAAAGCATCAACACCACTCAAAAGGAAGCTGAATAAAAAAAAAAAAGAAAAAAAAACTATAAAGGCCCTGAAGCACCTGCTGGGCTTTTCTGAGGCATCCTACATCTGATGACGAGCAGTCAGGTGGTGAGGAGAGCCCACAGCATAAGGAAACACAAGATGTATGGAGACTGGCAGCAGTGCCCCGTCCTACGGCATCCAAACTAGTGTGCAGGGAAACCAAGTGCCCAGCACGACCAACCCCGAAGCCTAATCCCTGACTCTACTGATTAAGCTCGTGTGCATTTCACATTTATCCTTATCTCAACGTCTCTTGGCCTGGCAAGCACGCTGTATTTACTATGCACCGAACCTGCTCCAGCTTTCCTTCCCCTACAGCTCAGAGCTGCTCTTCTCAAGAAAAAAATCCTCAAAGGTAATTCTGAGCAAGAAAGAGCAGAATGTCTACTTATCAAAGACAGCACTGCAAAGGGACAGGATTATAGAAACAGAGATCACTGAGGTGTTTCTATCAGAAGAGCACAGCGGAATGACAAAGATGGGAAGAACACTGGAAGGCAGGCTTCCCAGAGGCCAAACGAGGACATGGCTGGAGGGGCCGTGAGAGCTGCTGAGGGCCGCAGAGAAGCGGAGCCGCTGGAGACACACAGGCCCCACCAGACTGGTCAGAACGGACGCTCACGGAGTCTCTGCTAAGTGCGGACAAACGGTGGCAGAAGCACAAGCGCTACGGGCTGAAGACACAAACACGGCAGGGACTGACCACTTAGTTACACGTTTTGATATGAAAGGAGGCAGCGACCTTGGATCCTAGAATCGCTTCCTTTGGGATGTCTCCGTTCTTCATCTACATCATTAGAGATGCGGAGCATATGGTCTCTAAAGTCCCTTCCAAATCTAAAACCTTAACTCCTAAAATTAAGAAATCCAACATACCTTTAAAGGATGACCAAGCCTCTGAACTATGGGTGCATTCAACCTGGATTTGGTTGGTTGGTTTTGCAGGTTATCCAATATGACTCATGGAAAAATATTACAGCTATCAATGTGATTTTAAGAAAAGCTCATGTGAGACTGAAATTTGACCCATATGAGGGCCTGTGTATGCCCAGTATGGCTGAGCGTATCTCAGCAGTCGAGATAACCCTGCAGATGGAGCGACTGTTAGCCTGACATGACAGAGGACACAAGGCACCGGACGACCTTGACTCACAAGGCACCAGACGACCTTGACTCACGAGGCCCAACTGGTACATGCAGGACAAGCCTGTGCTCTTCCCATTGCACCACCATGCATCCCACTGGTGTGGGTAGGACCTAACAACTCATTTTCTGAGTCACTCATCTACCTGGCTGACTGAAAGTTCACACCAGGGAAGGAATAAGACAGTTACAGTATAACGAAGAGAGCCATCATTTTTTTCTTATCTCATAAGCTTTTTCTTTCCTGTTTATACATTTCAACTAAATGTGTCCTATACAGTTTCGTAATGATATAATGTTGGTGCAAAATACATTGATGGTAATACTCTGGGCATGTGTAGAAAAAAAAATCTAAGAAAGATGAATGGTACACCTTGAAGATCAACAGGATTTTGTTAGTCCTCAGGGAAGGTGATTCCAAATATAAAAATTTTCCACTGGAAGCACACTGCCTCGGACCCCCTGAAAGGTGACATGTCAGAACTGTGGCCTATAGCCAAAGGGTGTATAGGGACGTATTAGAAACTTTGCCATTTTGTGCGCTCCACTCTCCTGGAGCTACATCCAAAAACACTCAGCCACAGACCTGGATTTTCTTCTTGTTCAGAAATGAATTCTAGCTAAAAAAAAAACAAACCCCAAATTAGACTGGATATGACGTATTAATTAACGTGCTATTTATAAAAAAATGCTTACCTGCTTGCTTCTAGTGCAGATGTTTCTTTAGAACTTTGAGAATTTAAGATTTTTTCAATTTTTTCAACTGATCGAATAACTTGTATAAGCCTCAACACACACATCTATAAAAATAAAAATTAAGCAAACAAAAAGTTATGATCTTTATTCTTAATCATCTTTATTTCCCATGCTAAATGCAAAAAATATAAAACCAAAAGTCAACTTCAAATATACAGAGCATCCTACATTTTAAATATTTCTAAAAACACAGAGCTCCCAAGAATGCAAATCTTAATTTTGGCTTTCTAAAACAAGCATATTTCAATATTCTATTCCAAGTTTATAGAAAAAAAAGAAACACCCTAGACTTTTGCCTTCTCATATGCTGTACTCTTATTTCTTCTTTTTCCCATCCCGAACCTATGGGCACTCCATTTCTTTCTTATTTTTTAAGGATTTATTTATTTATTTGAGAGAGAGAGTGCATGTGCGGGGGAGGGGCAGAGGGAGAGAGAGACTCTCAAGCAGACATCCTGCTGAGCATGGAGCCCGATCCAGGGCTCGATCTCATGACCCTGAGATCATGACCTGAGTCGAAATCAAGAGTCGGACGCCTAACAGTCTGAGCCATCCAGGCGCCCCTCCATTTATTTTCTTATGGCCCTTTATTCATGTTTTAATTTTAGTTTCTGATCATATTTACCCTCTCAGTTTACATATGCATGATATATCTATATACCCAAGTGTCAATTCATTAAAGACCTTCTGCACTACAAATATTATCACAGAGGTTGAGGGACATTATGAGAACTCTCATCCTTAAAAGAACAAAAAAATACAAAGTCATCCATTCAATGAATAGTTACTGAACACCCCCTGGGAGCTTACATTCTTCCTGACAGTGGGGACACGAGTGAATTAAACAAGAAAAATGCCCTGCTTTCATGAAGCTTATCATTTTGTTTGGAAATGCACTACATGAATTCTTTGGACAAAAGCTGAGAGGAGATCTAAAGGAGAATTAAACAGAAGGTCTCTCAAATAGGCTTCTCCCCCCTGAGATTTTAACAAAGATGCTAATAAATACACATAGGGAAACACTGTATAGAGCAGCAGGCTGGAGTGAGAAGTCTGCAATCCCAATGCCCACTGTGCCCGTACATCTTTATGATCGTGAATAAAATCGGGCATGCGTTAAATAGGTGATGGGCACTAAGGAGCGCACTCCCAGGGGTGAGCGCCACGGATGCACAGAGCCGCTGCCTGTCTTGCACACCCGAAACTAATTCAACACTGCATGTTAACTACTGGGAATTAAAAAAATAAAAGTTAAAACCAGAACATAAAGAAAACAAAATCAGAAAATAAAATTAAAACCCAGGAACGCTAAACAGTAAAGGCAGTGCATACAGAGGTCTACTTAAGGGAGGGAAACAAAAGAAGAAATACACATGGCAGAATGAGAGCGCAACATACTGTTTCTTCTAAAACAAAAACCTGCAGCAGGATACCAAGTTTGCTTTAGAAAGCCCACTTCTACCCTAACCTCTAAGCAGGCATGTTTTCTTTTCAGGGGTGCTGAAAATTCATATGGCGGTTAAACTGTCAAGTGCTTCGCCAACATCAGTTATTACTGTTTCTTGTTCTGGAAAAAGTAAGTGATCTTGAGACCATGTGCGTACCTCTAAAACTCTGTCTTATTATTTCAAGTAGATAACGTGACATTATAATGTGTAATACGCACATACATGAGAGTTTTGGAAAAAAAGTTGAATAGTGCTGACAAGTATGAGGAGACAAGATGAGAGGGCTTTAACGGGCATGCAGCATAAGAATTGTAATGGAGGATACCTTTTTCTTCCTTATGTCCTCTTGTTTACACATTCGTTCATCTACTGCCCGAATTCCTTCACTGACAGATGACCTGAGACTCTTTAAAAGAACAACAGAGAAAATGTGTTGTAGAAACTGTTTTGTCACATATCGTTTATACGTCTCACTGAATTCCACACAAGTTAATACCTGCACACCAGTACTACCCAGATATTGACAAAACCACGAAATACTAGACACAGTTGCTGTTGAGGGTACTCATGATTTGGGGGCAAAATGACACAAAGGCAGGGTCGCACAGCCAGAAGAAGAATAATACATATACAGAGAAAGTCACGGGGGTCAGGGCAGAGAATGGCTAATCTGAAGCAAAGTATAGGACAGTCTGGAAAAGATGTGGGGCTCGAATCTGACTCTGGAAGCCTGTGTGTTGCTGAGGTGGGGAGGGGATGTCGAGAAGATGTAAGTGCGTTCGCACTCGGGGTTAGGGTTGGACGGACACACAGCCGTGTGCACTGCAGGCTTCCTTCTGGAGAGAAGTAGAAATAGGAAGGGAGGGTCAACTTAGGAGGACTTCACTCAGATGAGGTCTTTAGATTCTGCACATTTTGGAGAACTAGAGAATGTCGAAGCACTGATGCATCATGATGAAATGCTGTTTTGGAAATACCAGGAATCAAGAAATAAGAACAGGAGGCCAGAAAAAGGGAGAGTGCATAGGTGGAGAAACATGTCCAGAAGCTAATGAATGAAGGCAAGTATAAGGTAATTAGGAATTAGGGCCAAAACAAAGCTAATGGAAACAACTAGAATAAAGTGGACATACCACAAAAATTCTACGGGAAGGTGAATTCACTCCATCACCACTATGAAATACCTCCTGGACGTCAGTATTGTGGTAGCCCATGGGGATACAATGATGAAGAAGACAGAAACAGTTGTATCCCTCAGTGATCTTAGGATCTCACAGAGCAGCTTCATGAGTTGGGACCAGAAAGGCAGGTCAGGCCTGTGGCTGGGCAGGACAAAAGTGGCTATAAAGATAGGCCATGGAAAAGGGAGGGGCTATGGTGCTCGCAGGGGGCGAGGTGGGACGGCAGCCTGTGGAAGCAGAGCAAATCTGCTTCCAGGGAGGGGGTTTTGAGAGAAGAGTGGGAGGCCAAAGGAAGGCTGGGCTCAGAAAACAGCACCACTACAAGGCTGGGGGAGGAAGAGGCACACCAAAAAGGTGGCGGGAGAGCCACATAGTGGCTGGTGTGGAATCCAGCAGCACACCACAAAAATCACTTCCACTCCAAGGAAAAGTACCTTAACAAGATATGTAAAATTCAAACAAGACATAAACAACGGAAAGTATTGGCTAACTCAAGGCACAGTTCAAGATTTACCTCTTTCACACATTCTTCCCTGCCTAGCCCTCCCCTGGGCTTCTCAGCACTGACATTTCTGTTACTCTCCATTTTTCTTGGTTCTAACCATGCATTGTATCTTCCCTTAAATTATCTTTTACTTATAGTCTCTTAGGTTGCAGGCACTGTCTTAGGGGCTAGGTGCACGAGGCCACTCAAGCTAGAGGAAACACACAAGGAAGGATGGTGTCGTGCACCAAGTTTATGACAGTGCATCAGAACAGACGAAGGCTGGAAGTCAGGGCACCAGACACGGACTGGGGGAGGTGAGGAGGACAGGTCAGCACAGTTTTCTGTTGGAAGTGATGCCAAGCTCCCCCTCTACTGTTCACCCAGGTGGAGTTCCTATTCCCAATGGCTTAGAGGTGGAAAGTCCCATTCCTACAGTAGAGATTTTTCTGAGTTAAACATTAAAATGTAACATTTATTAGGTATTATATTATATTTATATTAGACTTGAGTTACATTAGGATTACATAGCTTTTGCAGACCAGTCTAAGAATCTAACCACATGTAAATTACGGAGGGGGGGATTACAAATTGTTAAAATACAAGTCATCCATAAGTTGGAAACCACTTACATATGAGCAAAGTGGCATTAATAAGTTGAATTTGGAAATACACTTCCTCTCCCCTGACATTTTAAGGCTGTCTACTCTGAGAATCTGTCTTCTTCAAATCGAACATGTTTTTTAGGTTGTAATAGCATACGCCAAAATAGAAAACCATTTACAACTTTCTGAAGGTGAATACTATAATCATGAACCATTAAAAAACAACCACCACCACCACCAACCCAACGGATAGAAGGAATTCTTGGAGAAAAGCCAACGAGGACAACATGCTTCACGGTAGACTGTTTTATATCATTTGGAGACTTACCAGAACTTCTTCTCGTAATTGTCCCAAAGGCACAGAAAGCTGATTGAGGGCTTTGTCCATGCCAACCTAAAGGCAAAATCAGGTTGGCACAGACACATCACAATCAGGAGTTAACAGTGACGTATCTGTTTAATGATCAAAGCAGTACCAGGCTTAAGTTATTTTTTTGGCACAACCATATTTTGCTAAGTCACTAGCTAAACAACAGAAATGTTATTTTGCCATTAATGTTGCTCACAGAATATGAAAAAAATCTGTTGATATACATGAAACTATAAAAATAAGGGAAGTCATGATAAATGAAAGCTTCTTTATGAACAATTTGCCTTTAGATGACATTTTAAATGAATGTGAAAAATTTTCACAAAAGGTGAACAGCTCTCTGTCTGTAATATACGATACTCAGCCAGCTGATGTGAAAGTCTGATGGGCTATGTTTCTCCCAAACATTATTATAACCCTTGAGAAAAATCCAAATTAAATAGAACAGAAATAAAATTTTTTAGGTTTCTAATCCTTTTGGAACATTTATCTTAGTGGTGTATTTCCCAAAAGCAAATATGCCTCATAATGCTTCCTGAAATTCCCATGGAGCTGCTACTTTCTGTACTTCTCTGGACAAACAGATTTAAAACAAAATGAAACATCAACAAGGAGACTTTTTTGCCAAGTAATAAAACTCAACATTTCTAAATGGCTTTTACAAACAACTGATATACTCATTACAAATCACTCTTAACATTTTTATAAAACCAAACCTTCTAAATATCAATACTGGCCAATGTTCCCTCAACCTAGCTCTGGCTAACACATACACCTGGGAGTAAATTAAACATTTCCTTAAGAGTAGTTATTTGCTCCTGTAAATTAGTCTAAACCAAGTAAGACTTCAGGGGTAATCACTTAGCAACTAACAAAACAACAACTCAGGTATTATTATCCTTTACTTTTCAGTACTAATGAATTCAAAACATAATCAAGTTAGAGCAGCCTTAAATGAATAAAAACTAAAACCAAAAAGGTGTATTCCAAGAAGTTTAGTTCTTTTATTAATGAGATTGGTAATCTCTTCAAGTTCCTGGAAGGGGGAAAAAATCAACTGAAAGGTTTCTAAAAACACCGTGCACTTTTAAAAATAAATATGAATGAGAGAGAAAGTGTGTGTGTGTGTGTGTGTGTGTGTGTGTGTGTAGGACTTGTGAATCTCAGGTTTACCAAGTTTGTGGAAAGGTTGACAAAATCTGCATAATCCTTGTTGATGAGCTCAACCATGGCTGTTTTAAGAAGTTTATAGTAGAGTTCCAGATCTCCTCTCAGTTCCTCCAGCTGGACACGCTTCCTACAGTCAGACACAAAATGATCGACATCGAAATCTTCCTGAAAGTCAAACCAGAAAGAAAAAATGAGTGTACTGATATCATACTTTACATATAAAAGTAAAATCAGAGGAAGAATAAGAGAGAAATGCCATTCTATTCATTTAAGAGACTACGTTACTGCAGGGGAAAAGTGCCTCTGAGTACACACAGGGACAGCAGGGGTCTGCTCACTTCATAAAGGGGCAGGAAAGGGGGCCCCTAATCAAGAGCATTCTCTCCTGTTGCCTAGATTATACAAGGCATTTTATTTTTTTTAATTATACATTTCAAAGAGGCTCCTTTCAAAATAGAAACAGCTTTGTCTTCTTAATTTTAAAAGTAACAAATGTTTATTGACAAACTTTCAACCAACCAAGAAGTAATTACATAAAAATCACCCACTCTCTGATGCTCTACAGTTAAGCACTATTAATGGTTTTTTTTTTTTTCACTATTTAACATTATGATTCACATTCTTCCAGACTTTATTTTGGTCTTTCTCTTTTTTATTTTTTAAGATTTTATTTATTTGAGAGAGAGAGAGAGAGAGATTGAGAGAATGAGTGGGAAGAGGGGCAGAGGGGGAAGTAGTCTCCCCGTGGAGCAGGGAGCCTGATGTGGGACTCAATCCCAGTATCCTGAAATCATGACCTTAACCGAAGGCAGTCATTTAACCGACTGAGCCACCCAGGTGCCTTGGACTTTTTTAAAATATAAATTACTTTTTAAAAAATTGAGATATAATGGACACATGTTAGTTTCAGGTGTACAACATAACAATTCTGTATTTTTATCTACTGTGAAATGATCACCACAAGACTAGTTAACATCCATCACCACACACACACGTTTTTCTTGTGCTAAGAACTCCTAAGATTTAGCAACTTTCAAATATACAATAATATACAGTATTATTTACTCAGTCACCATGATGTACATTATATCCCCAGAACTTATCTTATTAACTGGAAGTTTATACCATTTGACCACATCATCCATCCCTCCACACCCCCATCGCCTCTGGCAACCACCAATTTGTTCTTGATGACTTCATTCTGTTCTGTTTTTTAGATTCCACATATAAGGGAGATCATATAGTATTTGTCTTTCTCGGTCTCACTTATTTCACTTAGCATAATATCCTCAAGGTCCATCCGCGTTGTTATAAATGGCAAGACTTCCTTCTTTTTATGGTTGAATAATATTCCATTGTAGACACACACATTTTCTTTACCCACTCACCCATTGGTGGACACTTATTTCCAAGTCTTGGCTCTTGTAAATACTGCAATACTCACTACTGTGAGTGTAAGTCTTGCTGACCACTGGAGCCAGGTGATCTAGAGGTTCTCACCAGGTAGCAACTACAAAACCTAGGGAATCATATGAGCATATAAGCTCCCTTCCAGGAGATACCAGGAGCGAGGCAGAGGACAGTGCAAAGATGGCACCTGCCGGCTCCACCTTTGGAGAAAACCTTACTAGGCCCCCGGGATGCGTGTTTAATGAGATACCTGCCCTTCAGGGCTTTAAGATAAGCAAATGAGCCTCTTTTACAGAAAGTCTGAACACTGCTCAGTCTGCTGCTTCTGTGCTGAGTTCTGGGGTGGGTGAGTCCATTCACACAACTGCTTTAAGAACGGTTTCTCAGTTCACTACAGGCTTGTGGGTCTCACGGATGCAAGCCCTGATGGCTTTCAAAGCTAGATGTTTTGGGGTCTTGTCTCTCAGATGCAGGTCTTAAAAGCTGGGGTGCCAGATGTGGGGTTCAAACCCTTTGCTCCTCAGGGAGAAGCCTGGGGTTGTAAGTACTCTCCCAATCATGGGTCGCTATGCCAGGGGTGGGGTTTATGGCAAGATTGAAACTCACGTCAATGTAGGTTTTCTTCTTATTCATCTAATGTGTAGGAGTCACTCAGCTAGTTTTATGGATTTTTCCAGAGGAAATTTTTCATATGGAGCCGTAGATTCAGTGTATCCAACGGAAGAGATGAGTTCAAGATCCTCCTACAGCACCCTCTTGAACGGAAACCCCAGATCTTCTCTGCGTGTACACACACACACACACACGCGCGCGCACGCACACACGGAAGCTTAATACTCAGGCTCTTCTAAACTATTTCCCATCTAAAAATATAACTTCATTGTCTTTTCATAAAACACATACATTTCTATTCATATTTTATGTGGATGTTGAGTGTTCCATTGAACAGATGTTCCACATCTTTCATAATCAATTTCCAAGTATTGATCTCACAGGATTAGCTATGCACCGTTTCCCCTCTATAACACTGTGATGCCCCTGGTAGGCTAACATGCTTCGAGGCAGCAAATCACTATGTACTTCACCTGTGACTTTCCTGCTCACTGAGCTGTGTAGTCAGCAACAATCAGATGATTGTTATCATCATTAGTGATGATTCCCAAACCAGTTAAGGCCACTTACACTTACTTCATAACTATGTAATTTTATTAAACACTGTGTAACCCAACAAAATATGAGTGCAAAAAGAGCACTGTTCTTATGAAAACTAAGGCAGATACTCTGGAAAGACTTGATACAATGAAATCACTAAGAACATTTTTGCCAAATTAGGTATGGATGAGATGACCATGTACCAGGTAGGGAGGGGGTGATCATTGGATTCTCATTCAATTCAGTTAAAGAAACTGAAACTGAATGCAAAAAAGACAGCATAGGAATCTTTTTTTAAAAAGATTTTATTTACTTAATTGAGACAGAGAGGGACAGCATGAGCAGGAGAAGAGGCAGAGGGAGAAGCAGACTGCCTGCTGAGCAAGGAGCCTGATGTGGGACTTGATCCGAAGACCGCGGGATCATGACCTGAGCTGAAGGCTGACACTCACCGACTGAAACATCCAGGTGCCCCAACAACTTAGAAATCTAATCAGCAGACCAGTTTTCAAAGAAAAGAGCCTGGCACTACCCCAACGGAGAATAAATGTATGTGTGTGTGTATATATATATATGTATATATATATATTTTTTTCAAATAAAATTCTAAGAACTACACGCACCATTCCTTAAGAGTACCTGTTTAAACTGACTTTCTTAGTTAATCAACCAAACACCAACCTTGAGAGTGTTAGAGAAGAGGACTTCAAACCAAACCATAACTTCACAGTCATCGACTGAAAACCACCTGCTTCTTAAACTGGGGCCAGAAATTGCCTGGACTTTCGTCTCTTGAGACCCTCCCAGACAACACCTTACACCACAGTTATGCAGCACATCAGAGAAAGAACAAGGGAGCAGGACTCAGCTCCTAACCCTGGCTGTGCTACTCACCAGCTATACGCCTTCAGGCCGATCACTTTGCCTGCCTCAGTTATATGTTCCTTGAAGTTCTGGACTTCCTGATGGCATTCTAATTGTATAACTCAGCCCTACTGAAAAAATTCTATTAGGTAATATTAGTACTCAACTTACCATTGATGTATTTGTTCTCAGATAAACAAATGTTGCGTAACACAAGACTAAATAACTTGGAACATCTGTGAGTACTGGGTTAGGCAGCTTTTGCTGTGACAACGAGCAAGTCCAAACTCACAGTGGCATAATACAGACACATTTCACTTACCAGGAATGGGTTTTTATAGTGTAGGTTTACCAAGTATTTGAAAAGAGAGTATTCACAACACATATATTTATGGTCAACTGATTTTTCACAAGGATGCCAAGACCATTTAATGTGGAAAAAAACCCAGTCTTTTCAAGTGCCTACTACTGAGACAAGTGAATATCTACACGCAAAGAACGAATTTGGAACACCAATCTCACACATGCACAAAAATGTAATTAAAAATGGATCAGAGATTTAAATATAAAAGCAAAAACTATAACACTCTTAGAGAAAACGGAGGTGAAAATCTGTGTGACTTTGGATTGGGGAACGCTCTCTTAGATATGCTACAAAAAGCATTAAGAAATAATAGATAGGGGCGCCTGGGTGGCACAGCGGTTAAGCGTCTGCCTTCGGCTCAGGGCGTGATCCTGGTGTTGTGGGATCGAGCCACATCAGGCTCCTCTGCTGTGAGCCTGCTTCTTCCTCTCCCACTCCCCCTGCTTGTGTTCCCTCTCTCGCTGGCTGTCCTCTATCTCTGTCAAAAAAAAAAAAAAGAAAAAAAAGAAAAAATAGATAAACTGAACTTGATCAAAATAAAAACTTTTGTGTGTCAAAGGACACTATGGAGAAAGCGAAAAGACAACGCACAGAATGGGAGAAAGTATTTGCAAATCGTATATCTGACAAGGGTCTAATAACCAGAATATGCAAAGAACTCTTACAACTCAACAACAACAAAAAATAACCTAATTTAAAAACAAGCAAAAGACTTCTGAATAGACATTTCTCCAAAGAAGATACACAGATGGTCAACAGCACATGTAAAGATGTTCAACATCATTAGTCATTGGGGAAATGCAAATCAAAACCACACTGAGATACCACTTCACACACACTAGGATGGCTACAATAAAATAAGAAAAAAAAAAAAAAGAAGGTAAGTGTTGGCAAGAAGGCAGAGAAGTTGGAATCCTCCTATATCACCGGTGAGAATGTAAAACGGTGCGGCTAATGTGGAAACAGTTCAGTACTTCCTCAAGAAGTCACACATACCCAGCAATTCTACATCTAGGGGTATAATACCTGAAAGAACTGACGACAGATGTTCACACCACAACCCGTACGTGAATGTTCACAGCAGCATTGTTCATAACAGCCAAAAAGTATAAACCCAACGTCCATCAACTGAAGAATGGATACTTAAAGTGTGGAAGAGCCTCTTACACAGCCATAAAAACAAATAAAGTACTGGTACATGCTACAACATGAGGGAACTCTGAACACATTCTACTCTAAGGTTACAGGAAGCCAGACACAAAAGGTCATGTATTATGATTCCATTTATATGAAATGTTCCAGAATAGGTAAATCCATAAAAATAGAAAATAGATTTGTGATTGCCAGGGGATAAGAGGAGGGGAGAACTGGAATTAATAGGTTTATTTTTCGGGTGATGGAAGTGTTCTGGAATTAAGACAGTGGTGACATATGCGCCACACACATAGTAAATATACTAAAAACCAGTGAAGAATACACTTTAAAATGGTAAATGTTATACTTTGTGAATTATATCTCAATGAAAAATGAAACAACTTAAATATCAAATTAAATGTTCAGATACATTAAAAAATTTAAAGTAACAGTAATCACAAAAACACTGGAGTACCTATATGAATTTCAGACCAAGCAGATTTCAGAGCAAGGAAAATTATCAGTCATAAAGAGGAGCATTACATAATGATAAAGAAATTAATTGACCAAGAAGACACAATAATCCTTAATGTGTATGTGCCTAATCAACAAAGGTGAGATAAGACCTAACAGAACTGCAGGGAGAAATAAACAAATCCATTATCATTATAAGCTGGTGACTTCAACGCTTGCCATCAGTAATGGACAGATCTAGCAGTAGGGCAATAAGGATCTGACAGATCAGATATTCAGTCAAGACATAGCTCACTCAACACCACCATCAATTAACATACAACGGACATCCACAGACAACTTCATCCAGTAACAGTGGAATACACACTCTTTTCAGGCTCATATGGAACATTCATCAAGACAGAATAATTCTTGGCCACAGAACACAACAACTTTTTAAAAATAAAAATTATACAAAGTATGTTCTCAGACCACAATGGAATTAAAAATCAGTAACAGAAAGATAGCTGAAAAAGTCCAAAATACATGGAGATTAAATTACACACTTCTAAATAACACATGAGACAAGTCTCAAGAGAAGGAAGAAGGTATTCTGAACTAAGTAAATGTGTGGGATGCTGCTTAAAGGGAAACTATAGAATTGAATGCAAATATAAGAAAAGAAAAAAGATATAAAGTCAATAATCTAAGCTTCCATTTCAGGCAACAAAAAACCAAATCTAAAACCAAAAATCTAAAAACAAAAAACCAAATCTAAAGTAGAAAAAAATAAAAAACAGAGCAGAAATCAATGTAATTAAAACCAGGAAATTTTTTAAAGTATCAATAAACCCAAAGTCTGGTTCTTTGAAAACATCAATGAAATAGACAAACCCTTAGCCAGGCGAACAAAGAAAAAATGGTCGAAGACATAAATTACTAATATCAGATGAAAGGAGGGCTACCAATCTCAATCACTGGTAAATTCAACCAAAAATTACCATAATACCAAAACCAATACTGCAAGGAAAGAAACCACAAACTAGTATCTGTCATGAACACAGATATAAAAATCTTCAACAAAAATTAGTAAATAAAAGCAAACAGTATATTAAAAAATTATACACCAGGATCATGTAGGATTTATTCCAGATATGCAAGTCTGGTTCAACATTAGAAAATCAATGTGATCCATCACATCATCAGAAAAATCACATGATCATATCAATGGAGGGAGAAAAAACATTTAACAAAATCCACACCTCTTCATTATAAACCCTCAGGAACTAGGTATAGAAGGAGGACTTCCTCAACCTGATAAAGAATTTCTACAAAAACCCACAGCTAACATCATAGTAATACTGAGAAAATGTAAGATGGGGAACAAGGCAAGGATGTCCCTCTTAATACTACTATTCAGCATTGTACGAGAAGTCCAAACCAATGAAATAAGGTAGGAAAAAGAAATAAAAGGCGCACAACTTGGGAAAGAATAAAACTTTGTTCACAGATGACATGAATCTCTACAGAAATACAAAGACTTCACACACACACACCCTCCTGAAACCAGTCAAGTGATTATAGCAAGGTTGCAGGATACACAGTTAATACACAAAAGTCAATTGCTTTCCAATGACATATCAGATAAAGGGCTAATATCTAAAATTTATAAAGAACTTATCAAACCCAACATCCCAAACCCCAAAAATCCAGTCAAGAAATGGGCAGAGGACATGAACAGACAAAAGAAGACATACAAATGGCCAACAGACACATGAAAAAATGCTCAACATCACTCGGCATCAGGGAAATACAAATCAAAAAATAATAGGAGATACTGAAATTAGACGAAAAATAGCTTCTCTTTGTACTCAGGGGTATCTCCTACTTGAACCCAGGTAAAGTACAAATCCCCCAAAAGGCCAGAGGTTGTGAAATCACAAGAGGTGTTCGAATACAGGAAAGAACTCAGCAAACCAGATGAGTTGGAGGGAATTTAAGAACCATCAACCATCAGAGAAGCAGTGATATCACTCAAAATTAAAACCATATAAAGTTCAAAAGTTTAGCTACTTTACTGGGGCGCCTGGGTGGCACAGCGGTTAAGCTTCTGCCTTCGGCTCAGGACGTGATCCCGGCGTTATGGGATCGAGCCCCACATCAGGCTCCTCCGCTATGAGCCTGCTTCTTCCTCTCCCACTCCCCCTGCTTGTGTTCCCTCTCTCGCTGGCTGTCTCTATCTCTGTCAACTAAATAAATAAAATCTTAAAAAAAAAAAAAAAGTTTAGCTACTTTACTAACTAGTTGCTTTCAGGGATGGCAAACAAAGGCTAATTCAAAACAATTTGGGAATTAATCATTTAAAACTTACCAAAAATCCAAATATTAGTATCTTTAACACTATGAAAATTACATAGAACTTAAGGGGTGCCTGGGTGGCTCAGCCATTAAGCGTCTGCCTTCGGCTCAGGTCATGATCCCAGGGTCCTCGGATCGAGCCCTGGATTGGACTCCCTGCTCGGTGGGAAGCCTGCTTCTTCCTCTCACACTCCCCTTGCTTGTGTTCCCTCTCTCGCTGTCTCTCTCTCTGTTAAATAAATAAATAAAATCTTAAAAAAGAGAAAAAGAAAATTACATAGAACTTTGGAAAAGATCAAAGTTCTCTAAGCCACCAAGAAGTAAAACACCCCCCCCCGCCAATACACAGACTTATAAAATCACTACCTCCTATCTCCACAACAGAACCAGAATCCCCCTGGCACCATCGGTCTGTATCTGTAATTATGAGAAGTACTAAAAGGGCACATGAAATTTATGATCTCTGCCCTGAAACGTGTTCCACTTCACTGAGACAAAAAAAACCAAAATAGTTAAGCACTAACCTGCACACTACATAGGGGGTGAAAGACATAACAAGCTAGCATATGTTTCCAAACATTCTTGAAGACCAGTGGGCAACACAGATGAATAAGTGCCCCTATATATCCCCAAAATATTACTTAAATATTTATCATGCCACTCTAGCTCTGCTCTCAGACCTGGGGACACAGCCACAAAAGGGAAAGATAAGGTCTCTGCTCTTAAGGAGCATATATTCTGATGCAGAAATGAAAAAATAAACATGTAAACAAACATGATACGAATGAATAGTGATCAAAGCTAAAAAGAAAACAGGACACCATAAAAGTAACAAAGGGGATGTACTTTAACTTGGATGATCAGGAAGGACGCTTACAGAACAATGACCATCTGAGCTGAGATCCAAATGACACAAACGAGCTAGCCACAGCAAGTGTGGGAAGAGTGCTCTTGCCTGAGGGATCAGCATGTGTGCAAAATGTCCCTGGAGCTCTTCCCTCTTGCCCCTGCCCTCAAATCTCTCACCCAGGTAGGGTGACAGGCACGTCACACAGTCTAGGACTTGTGTCTCCCCAAACTCACTCTAAATCTTTATTTGGTAACTAAATTATTCAAGCTTGAGGAATTAAAACCTTTTGCTAATGAGTTCTTCCCACTGTCTACAGAGAAATCATCTTAAAAGTATCATGAAATAGTAACACTGAAATTCTAAAGGAACTTCTGTTCTAACATTTTAATCAATTTTATATCTAACTCCTTTGTTCAATTTATATAGCTGTTTGACATACTTATGAAAAGACAAAGAGAACCTGTAAATTTTTTCATCCATCTAACAAATATTTGAGTACCTAATTACACTCTGTTCCAGTGGATTTCTTCTCTTTACCTCTCCTTTTCCCAATTGAACACCAATCATAACAATGTAGGGTTTTAGTTTGCCTTTCCAACTTAATTTCTTGAGGTATGTAGCAGAATTATCTAGTTCCAGAGGTCTCAACACTGGTTGCACATTGGAATCACCTGAGGAACTTTAAAACAAAAAGCCCAAGGGGCAACTGGCTGGTTCAGTCAGTGTGACTCTTGATCTCGGAGTTGTGAGTTCAAGCCCTACATTGGGTGTAGCAATTACTTAAAAATAAAATCTTGAAAAAAAAGAAAAGAAAAAGAAAAAGCCCAAGCTCCAGTTTGTGATTAATTTGTTTAAATGTTTAAAGAAATTTGATGCTAAATGCTATAAGACTAGTTAAATAACAAAAAGATATATTTACATAATGCTTCTTGCTCTCAAATTTTGAAAAAAAATTACTAATAATCAATAAGTCAGTAGGCCAACATTTTATTTGAATGGTAAGTTTTATAATATTACAAAGAATGAATTAGAAAATCAAAAGCAAGGAGAAAAGAGTGTGGCGAGAATATGGGGAAGGAAAAGAAAGCAAGAAGTATGTGACCAATGAAGCAAATGTTTAGCTCCAAGATCAGAGGCTTAAAGAGGACAGATTAAAACCTAAAAAGAAAGATCGATCCCAGCACACTCAAGGAAAAAGAAGTCCCCCAACACCCTTCCTGCTTCTTCTTCCAATATACACACACAGCTGGGCCAGCTTACCACATCCTGGTTGATACCGACTTTATCAACTTTTCCAATAAAGCCAAACTTGACCTGGTAGTCAATGATGGACTGTATGCAAGTGTATCCATTGTATAACTGACTGTGTAATGGCTGAAACTGAGAAAGTGGGGTAAAAGTATCGAGGGGCTCTAAGGATTGCCAAGGATCCAAGATTCAAACGATTACCATGTACACACAAGGAAACCTATGCAGATGACCGCTTAGTAGAGACAGTAACTCAGAGTGTTACATTGTGTTCATCAGTTGACCCAGATGCAAAAGATCCGTGGAGTTCACACCATGGACATTTCTAAACTGTGGATACAACACTGAGCGAATGCCAGATGATGATGGAACCCCTCGGTTCTAATTCTTAAAAGACAGAGTCCCTCAGCCTTCCTTTACCCACTTTTTCTGTCGGCAGTTCATACAAGCAATACGCTATCGCATGAATTATTCTACTTACTCATTTCCTCTGTTATGTGCTCACTTCTTGGTGTTTTGAAACTGATATTTTGTTGTCACTTTAAATTTTGTTGCATCTTTTTATAAATGATTGCTCACACAAAAAAAAAAAAGAAGAAAAGAAAATCAAAAGCTAGGACAACAAAAAAACACTTCTTTTTCCCAGAACCTCTTCTTACCAAGTGCCAATCTGATAAACTTTGTCTGATGTTACAAATCCTCCGTCATCAAGGAAAGTATTTCACATAAGAAAATTTCTCTATAAAATGAGATGTAGCCTTATGTTCCATATTTGGCGAATGCAAATTTTATTATGATGTCTGTCTCAAACTGATGTGGAAGGGAATGGAATCTTGCCATCAAGACGTGACATCAAACTAAGAACCCTCAGGGTAAGCGCTCAGGTCCTGTGACAGGAAAGCGACTCCCAGGAATGGGAGACGGTGGGCAACAGTGGCTGACATGCTTACCCGCTGCTGTCTGCCATTTGTGACTATTCCCTCTTCCTTCTCCGTTGGCCGCTATCTCTTGCTGCCATCAACAAAGTCCACCTCAAACAGCCGTCTTTTCCTTCTGGTCCCATTTGCTGTAGCTAAGCTACATGCCGAGAGTCCAGATCGCCAGCCCTGTCGAATTTCTTCTAAAGCAAGATGTGGCCCTATTGGTGAAATGCAGGCATTTCAGCGTACGGATGCTGTGCCATCCTTGGGCTATTCTTAATATTCTGATCATCCCACTGCACAAAGTTCCCACCTGTGGCCTCCGGAAAGGAATCTGCTACAGTATGATTTCCAAGGACTGATGCATGGGGGGGTCAGGAGAAGGCCTGTGATTTGCCCCAGCTAGCTGTGTGACTTTAGGGCAAGTCATGACACCTCAGGCCTCAGATTCCTTATCTGCAAACCAAAAAAATGGACTACTGTCCTTTTTTCACAGAAGCACAAAATGTCAAGAGCTGGAAGAGACTGCAAAGACCATGTAGATATGCACATCTCATTATACTAACAAGCAAATGGAAGCCCAGAAGCAAGTGACTTGCCAAGTCACACACAAGCGGACAGCAGAGCTGAAGCGGGACCCACACCTCCACGTCACAGCTACTCAAACCCTCACAATACCAAGAGATCTGAGCACCTGGTCATTTTTCCCTTTTCCATTTTGTCCATTAGAATGCATGCTCCTTGAGAACAGGGACACTCCGGACACGCTTCCTGTTTCAATATTCCCAATTCACCCAATTAGAACAGGGAGGAGCCTCGATGACTTACCCCCACTGGTTCTTTAACCTACGGTCCATGCTTACAGTCACCATAAGGAGGGCTCCTGATTTTGCTTCTCATGAAAAAAGTATTGTGTGCCTACCCACTGGGGTGCCAACGAAGCCACTACAAGCTGGGGCTTTGGGAGAGGAACTGATGCAGAGAAGTTCAAAGGAGGCAGACTGGCTCAGCACAGAAACAAACTGTTCACCAATAAAAACTACCCCACGGGGAATGGAGTCTCTTTGAACTATGTTCAAATGTATTGGAAAATGTTTTTTCAAGGGCCAGTGGACTGACTAGTCACCTGTTACATACAAGATCACATATGCATTCTGAAAAGAGTGCCCTGCTTGCAGTGTCGACCACGGGCCAGAAAAAGACAAGGAAGGTGCAAGGAGACGGGGTTAGAAGCCTCTACGGCGCGATGACGAGAGAGCACTGTGAAGGTATGAGAAGAGATGGAGAGAAGTAGACGGAATCAAGGGGTATTTAGGAAGTGAAATCCACAGGACTTGGTAACAGACTAGCTTTTGGAAAGGAGACAGATGGAGGAGCTGACTTCCGGTTTTCTGACTCCGAACTAGACGGATGGTGGGACGTTTACTGAGAGAGGCAAGAGGATGAGAAAGCTGGTGTTCAGGGCAGGAGGTGGTTACGAATTCAGTCTTGAACATGATGAGTTTGAGGGGCCACAGACATAGCCAAGAAGAGATGTCAGCAAGTTCAGTATATAGGATTGGCGCTCAGGAGGCATTTGGGTCAGAGACAGGAATCTGCCTCACCTGCCTATGGGTGGTCATGAAGCTCCAAGAAGGTCATCTAGGGAAAGGAGAGAACACGTGGCTGAGCCCACAACCAGCCATTTAGTGGCGACCAGGAGGAGCATGATTATGCACAGGAGACACACCAGAGAGGTACGAAGAAAATCAGAAGGCAACGCAGAGCATTTGGTCAGCTGAAAGGTCAAGTAAGGAGACAGAAAAGGTGTGCTGGACTAACTTACACCTAGTTACCTTTGGTAAGAACTTTTTCGTGGAACGATGGGGCCTTAAGAGTGGAAGGTGAGAAAGTAAAGTCAACCCTTGAGCGCTGGCTGTGATGCACAAGAATGACAGGGCAACACCTAGAGGCCAGAGGGTTAAGTGGAAGAGGCTAGAAGAGGAGCACGTGCGCAGGGGATGGGAAGGAGCACAGGGGAGAGGACCCTCACGGGGTCCTTGAAAGTCAGGAGGGGGCAGACTCTGAGCGAGGGTGGACACTTAACCTGAGGAGGAAGGAGAGCGCCTCCACATACCAGGCGAGGAGGAGAAGGGTACAAATACAAAAATGGGACTGTGATTGGCAGGATGAAGGAGCTCCCATATGAGGGATGCTATTTTTTCTGCACAACTGGAGATGAAGTCATATGCTGCGACGGAAGGGGCTATGATGTCAACAGCACACCCATGTAAATGGGTCTAATTTATCTGTTATGCCACTTCCTCTTCCCCACTACCAATACCTTATACCCTATTCATCTATTAGTTGGCTGTCAACCCTAAGGACTTTTGTATTTCTAAGCTGACAAAGTATGATGTTGCCACCGCCTCTGCCCCAGGTGATTCTTCCCCATCTGCCACTCCTGCATTTTGATCACCTACGTCTTTCACATACATTTCCCCTCCTCTGTGTTTCTCATTAGATCTCATAAAAGCCATTAATATGACTTTTTAAGGAGTCTCCTGTAGTCAGCTGCAATGCAACAGACATTCAATTTCCCGCTTTAAACCTGACTGTAACTCCACAATGAATACTGCATCAACGTAGACCCCTCACTGTACTGTCCAAGGTACAACTGGCAGCCCCACCCCATCTACCTTTCTGTCTTCCCAGTCACATTCCAAAATGTGCTGAATGAGACATGTATGTAGAAATATAACCCTGATGGCAAGCTCTCCACTCATCACTTCTGCCATGGAACTGTAACTTCTAAAATGTCTCTCTGAAGGAAACACACATTGCAAATCACCTTTATCTCCAGGCCCCACCTAGAAAATCAACAACACTTTACACAGAACAGCTGTTCTCTGTATTTTTCTTCTACGTATGACATGGTCATGTTCATTAGCACTACAAATTGTATGCTACATTCAGAAGTTTAAGAGCCATGAAAGAACACAGAGTTGCTGGCATTCTAGCCAGTTTCCCAGTTTGCTCTCTCCCTACCTCTGAGTCCTACTTTAGAACTTCTATTTTGAGATTTCTATTTTCCAAAGCTGCTTTGACCAAAGGCATTCTGTCAGCTCAAAGTGAGAAAGATGGCGGGGCTAGTAAGTCTGAGAAAATGCTGGTGTTAGGCCCAAAAGAAGCCTGAAGAAGTCCAAAGATGGACAAAGATTTCTGTGCTTTGAGATTCTTTAAGTCTCTGTGTGTGCCTTTTCTTCTTCCAGTGACCTCCCCTCATCATGTACCCTTAGTTAACAAAAGGTTTCTTGGATCAGTGAATTCACTCTGTACCCTCTTTCAGACATTCCGTTCAAGTCACACCTTTTATTACAGTGGTTTAATAGAAACATCACTGTGCAAGAACAAGAGTACAATATTCCTTCGTCCAGACAGCCCTTCATATTAAAAATGATACAGCCACACTGCAGAAGATCCAAACACTTTTTAAAGGCAAAGTTTGGGAGATGTGATCTGAATGCAAATATCAAAAAGGGACTAGCTGGTTAACCCAAAAAAGAAAAAAACAATAGTACGACCTCAAGTCATCAAAAAATAAGAAATTTAAACTCCCTCTTTCAAAATTTTAGGTGCCTACAGAGCCAAAACATTTTAACTTTCTAACACTGAAACCAGCTAATAAATCCCAATCCTTAGGAATTAAACATATATTTTTTGATAGTTTAAGTACAGACCCCAGGGATACACAAAATAAAGTTCCTCCTAGCTCTGATTCAAATCTTGGACATTTTCAAGACTATGCCTGATGAACCTTTATTGTCAGTAAAATGTTTTCAGTTTAAATTTCTATTCCATAAGTTTATGTCCTACAGTTATCTGCAGACCAGCTTCGAGTTGACCTTATGAACAGAAGTAGGGCAACTTTAGAACAGGAGCTTGGTTTGCTTTGTAGTACTGCAACAGAATCAGTAAGGGCAGTACGGTCTTACAAATTTCTCATTCCAGGAGCTTTAGACAAAAGTTAGGCAAAAACTTTAGGAAAATGCCTTTTTCACCCGACCCGATTCCTGGGTAAGAACGCGCGTTCAGAGATGTGTTCAACACACACTCGCTGAGCTTCTAGGTGCAAGGAACTGTGAGGCTTCTGTCAGGCCAGGGGACCGGCGGTCTGACTGTGCCGCATGGTAACAGAGTCGGGTCCTAATAGGGGCTTTTACGTTTAGCTCAAAACCACTGGCCCTGAACTTTCAAGCCTTTTCACTCAATGTGCACGATTTCACAGAAGAGCTTTCTCCAGGCTGCACCTACCAAACCTGAAGCCAAGAGACTCACTGCGAAGTGCAGCGAGGTCCCCGCCGAGGGCCCGTCCGGGGAGGACGCGGCCCAGGAAGCGCGCAGAAGACCGAGGAGAGGCCCCGGAGGGCAAAGGAGGGCAGGCCACCCACGGCCCGGCTCCGGGGAGCGGAGCCCCGGGGCGCACCTTCATAAACTCGTCCTTGTCGAAGCAGAGCGTGTCTGGCCCCTTGGGCAGGTTCATCCTACTTTTCTCCATCCCGCCGGCCGCCGTCTCTCAGCGCCGCGACTCGAGCGAGGAGGAAAGGTAGGAGGGTGCTCTCCCTGACGCCGTGGCCGCAGCCACCACCAGATTCCACGGCACAGAACGCACCGCTTCCGCCAACATGGCAGCGCCCGCACCGCGGCCAATGAGCGAGGACGCCGCGGGCTCGCCTCCGTCTGCTGCCGCCAAGAGAGGCGCACGGACCGCCGCCGCTGAGCAGGCAGGTCGTGCTGCCCCCGTGCGTCGGAGGGCGACACTACGGCCTCGCGCACTTTTCTGCGGGGCAGCCCACCCACTGGCTAGGCCGGGTGAGCCCGGGAGGAGACGGGCGGGGAGGGTCAGGGGCGCTCCCTCCCCACCCCACCATTTCCATTGGAAAATCGGCCTGCTAGGCTCTTCCAGTGTCTTCTCCCCGAGATTGTTCCGCGGGAAGCATAACCGTGGCGGGATGCTGGCCCTTTGGCTCTGAGGCCGGTCTTCCAGAGTTGGGCACATCATCCTGTCATTCCTCCGGTCCCAGTGCGCCGCCCCTGCTGCCGCCTGGGCGCCAAGGCCGCTGTGGGAGCCTGGCCTCCGCCCTTAGCCCAGGTCCCCACGGGCGAGCATAGCTTCTCCTCCCCTGGGCTCGGTTCCAGCGATCTGCAGGGAGGAAGGTGGTCAGCTGGGCCTTGGGTCATCTGGGCAGCTCCCTGCTCCCCTTCGGGCTCAGCTCCAGGGTGGCCAGCCTCTGAGCACAACTTCGGGTCCTCAGGGCTCTTAAAGGAGCGCGTCGCTATCAGCTGACAAAACACAGCCGACAAATAGATGTGCATGCATGTTTACTTCTAATCTAAGCCAGGAACGGGCGAAACTGTGCGTTTGTGGCCAGCACTGGTGCAATCGCCACACCTCCCCCCAACTTCTGAGACTCCCACCTCCTCCCCCCATCCATCCCACATTTATTTTGAGATTTTTCTTTCTTCTTCCCTTGCCCTTTCTCCCATTGTCGTCTCCTTTAGTGTGAATGCCATGGTCAAATGATGATGATTCATTTCTCTTTTTTTTTCTCCTTGAGACTCTGATACCTCAAACTACACATCTTACCTCACACTCTACTCTGCAGCCTTGCTGTGATGGACCAGGCCCAGGCTGCTCCTCCCAGTGCTGTGTTCTCCTAGAGATAACATTAACCCTTAATCGTCCTTATGAAGGGATGGAACAGTGGAAGACAATATCTTGTAATGAGAATCTTATATTCAAGTCACTCCAAACTAGAAACTGGTCACTTTTTAAAAACGTGGGTTATAGAATCTGAAACAATAGGGGCACCTGGGTGGCACAGCGGTTAAGCGTCTGCCTTCGGCTCAGGGCGTGATCCTGGTGTTGTGGGATCGAGCCCCACATCAGGCTCCTCTGCTGTGAGCCTGCTTCTTCCTCTCCCACTCCCCCTGCTTGGGTTCCCTCTCTTGCTGGCTGTCTCTATCTCTGTCAAATAAACAACAACAACAAAAAATCTTAAAAAAAAAAAAAAAAGAATCTGAAACAATATATTCCCTAGCAGTGGGCCTCGCAAGCCTTGTTGAAGAAAATATTCCCAGCCAATACCCAGAGAATATGATAGATAGGATGAGAGCTGGAATCTTATCTGGAGAATCAGAATAAATTGCCAGAGGAACAATTATGAAAAGTGCACTCTATGTTCCTGTTATGTTTGTTTGGATTATAGGGAATGAAAGCCTTGTTACTTGGTCTTTGTTTGTTTACTGTTATTATGAAAATTTTCAGACGTACACAAAAGTGTGGAGAGCAGAAGGGTCCCCGCCTCCCATGTACTCATCACTCTGCTTCCCCAGTCGTCTGTTTCATATGCCGTCCTCCTACCATGGCCCCTGCAGCACCACCCTATTTTTTTGGAGGGGGGAGATCTAGAATATATTTTAAAGCAAATCCCAAACAGCACATCATTCCCTGCTCCCCAAATACCTTGGTTTACACATCAAAGATGAAGAAGGAGGAAGAGGAGGAAGAGGGGAAGAAGATGGAGAAGAAGAAGGGATGAAGAAGAAATAATATTTCCGTACAGGCCCACAGTGCCAACATTAATAGGTCTAATAAGCTATTTAGATTGCCTCTGAGAGGCATGACTTTTAGCCCAGGGCCACACTGCTAATAAGTGACAAGTATAGGCAGCACGAACTGCAAAGCCCACAGTCTTCACCAAGCACCAAGAGGAGGGGCGAGGATGCTGGGCAGACCAACCAAAGACATCTGGGAACCACTGCCTGCCCTAGAAGTCTAGATGAGCTAGTAATTGATCTCCTTCTTACCCTTCTGAAATTATTGCCGGGCCTTTGGTAAAGACATGAGCCTGAACTTGTGCAGCTTGGGGCGCTAATCTTGGGGATGCCGAAGAGATTAGGTGCCAACAAAGAATGAAAATCCCTGCTGCCTGCTCTCCTCCCAAGAGTCAGTAGGGAACAGCCAAGACCCCATACAGTGGGCTGCCACTTGGAGCCACAGGCTGTGGCAGTGGTACAGCCCACCAAAGCCAGGAGCAACAGGAAAGACCCCAGATGCCAGTGGAACACCCTGGAGAGGACAAAGGAAAGGCAGAGAGTAAGCTGAAACCTGCCCAAAGGACATTGTCCTCAGTTTCCACTCGGAGCGGATATTCAGTTGGTACACACCATTTCAGCCACGCAAAGTTTGGTGACTAGCCTCTGGCCAGAGCCTGCTGTGTGTCCCCCTGCTACCCTGACCCCTTCCTGAGATCCCTACCATGGCCTGGAGATCCAGCCATTGGAAGGGTAACACGTGGCTCAGCAGGGGTCCTCTGGCTAGCTTTTGTTTGGTTAGTTATCTGTGCTGTTAAACATTTGTCTACTGTTAGATGTTTGCTGTCATCTTATTTCCATAGGAGCTGGAATCCAGGAAACAGGAGCTGGAAGATTAAATTAAAAAGTAGATACAAAGCTGCTCATCAGTGCCAGGTGTAACTGGCACTCAGTATATCCTAATCTCTCCCCTCTTCTCTGATCTGTACTTTCCTTAATGAGGAATGAGCCTTTAAGTTGACATTTTTTATCTTCAGGTCTCTCTCTCTCTATTGCCTAATTTGTCTTTCTTGCCTTCATTTCATCCTAAAGCTTGTGCCCACGACTGACTTCATTTCTAAGTAAATATTAACCCCCTTTGACTTTGAATCTCTGGAAAATTCTCGGTTCCCTATTTTCGCTGGCACTGTGACAGGTCCTCATTTCTCCTTCCCACTCTTCTCTATTTATAGTTGTCACATTTTTGGCAGGTTTGCTACAGAACACTCAAAAATTGCAAAGAGAAATATTGTGCTCCGGAAATTCGTTCGAGCATTTTCTCCAATATCATCCTTATGTTCTCCTGATCCTCTCTTGAACTGTTGGACTAAAGCAGCTGACTCTTCCACCAGCAGCCAGAGTCCTCCTTGTTCACTACTGTGGGAACGGAGGGTTTCCATTTTGAACTGCAGGCTGAGCCTATAGTCTGCAGTCCTTCAGCGTCAGGATAGCAGGCGTGGGGCAGGTGGGACAGGAGGACAAGCATCATGGTGGAGGGCTCCATTCGACCAGGAAAGCTCACAATGAGCCAACAGGGCCATTTCAACATTTTCTGTATTTTCGTTATACCCTGTTTCATTCCAGAGTGGATTCGAGGTCATTTGGTTTGATTCTTAAATATTTCCCCTTCCAACTAGAAAACAGATTTAACCTAGGGGCTCCCAAATTCTGCCTCATCTCCCTAATCAGTTAGTACCCCAGATCGGGTATGATAGTGCCAGAACATTCTTCCATGTGTATTTTATAACAGACTAATATTTTATTAGTGTTTTTTCAAACTAATAAGAATGATAGGGATAACTTTTTTTTTAAGCATTATAAGGAAAATCATGAAAGACTTTGAAATGAACCTAAAAGATTATAGTGTCTTCAAAGGGAAAACAGGTGTTGTCCTCACATACCATTCGGGACTAACTGATTCTATGGGATAATCTGTGCCTTTCTTGTCTTTGAGCTATTTTGCAACTCTATAGATCGTACATAATTGACATGGAGGCAGATGATCTTGTCTACAGGCATGCAAATGAATTTTGTCCACTGGAAGTACCGTTGACCCCCTTTCCTTTGGTAGAAGCCACTTTTGCATCCATTTGCATTCTATTTGCATATCTATTTGCATCTATCAAAGCAAATTCATTTAAGTGTTACCGATTGTATATGTGTCTGCTCTTGAGATTCTCCCTTGAAGTGGTGGTAACATCTTCGTTGTTCCCTTGTTAACGAATGAATTAATAAAATCTCTACAAGCATTCAGCTTATATTTATAAAAAGGTCATTATTTAATCTTTTTAAGAAAATGATGCGCTAGCAGCATGTCCAATACTAAACTGTGATAGGATTCTGGTAAATGAAAAGTGCAGAGAAATCAAATCCGAGTGAATTGTAGAATTACCTTCTGTGTGGCCAGAGCTATGGCAGAGGGGGTGAATGAATGAGGCTTGAAGACCTCCCTGGCGCCTGGCCCTGAGGGGTTACGGTAGTCTGTGTCGACATTGGCATGCCTGACAAATGTACATGTCCTTCCCATCAGTGTTTCTCAGGGTTCAGTTAGCCTTTCTCTTCCATGCTACCCTCTCCTGTAGAGATATCAACTGTGCCCTTGGTTTCAGCTCCCATTCCCTAGCCAACAACTCTCCCATTGTATCACTACCATCTGTTTCTTTCCTCCCCACCAGACCCGTGTGACCGACCACCTACTTGTGCTAATTCACTGTGATGTCCCACCGGTGCCTCAAAAGTCAGCATGTTCGAAGACTTGATTCATCGTCTTTTCTTTTCTTTTTTTTTTTTAAGATTTTATTTATTTATTTGACAGAGATAGAGCCAGCCAGCGAGAGAGGGAACACAAGCAGGGGGAGTGGGAGAGGAAGAAGCAGGCTCCTAGCGGAGGAGCCTGATGTGGGGGCTCGATCCCATCACGCCGGGATCACGCCCTGAGCCGAAGGCAGACGCTTAACCGCTGTGCCACCCAGGCGCCCCCATCGTCTTTTCTGAAAGACTTGCTTATCCTCTTTCATTTTGTTTCTTTAGAAATGGCTCCACCAATGCCAATGGCCTGTACCAGAAACCCAGGAAACAATCATGAAGCAGAGCCAACCTGCTGTACTTTAAAACACTTGACCACAAGCCTCTCCAGTGGATACTCAACACTGATTTCAAACTCTGTTGTTTCTCCAGTGGGTTTGCTTTCCCTCTAATGGATGACTATCTCATAGCTTCGAGACTTGCCTCAACAACCCCCACCCCCACCTCTTCTGAACAATGTCCCCTCACTCTCAGCTCCTGCCCTAGTGTCACACTTCAAGAAAATAAAACCACTTATGCAGGAATTCCCTTATCTTACCACCATCAAATCAAATCTCTACCTGCATTTGTATCCATTTTTATTTGTTTTTAAACATTTACTCAACAAATATTTAGTAAATACCTACTATGTGCTACACACTGCCCCGAATATTCGTAAATCTGTGGAGAACAACACAGAAAAGTTCCTGGCATCATGGGAGAAATGTATAAGAAACACAGAAAGAGCTGAAGATAGAGCAGGGTTATTGAAAAGAGCAGGGAAACACTATCCCAGGGAAGTGTGTGCCCCTGCTCTAACCCACCCAGCTGGGTTCCCTTCCTTGTACTTGGGATTCATTCCCTCCAACCCTCGCCAGGACTCCACTCCCAGGGTTCACATCCAGGTCTCTTTCCAATGGATCCTTCCAGTCAGCATACAAATGACCTTTGTCTTAAAAATAAAACAAAAACAAAAACAAAGACTTCCCTTAACCTTCTATCTTCCTACAGCAACCTCTATATTTCTTTCCTTACCTCATCCCCAGCATAACTTGTAAAATATTTCTTTACACTTGCGGGTGCCCTATGAGGGTACCGTGTCCCCGAGGATACTTGAAAAATCTCTGAAGAATCCTCGCGTGCAGGTCATTTTAAGGGCGTCCATGTCTAGATCCAAACTCCGTGTATGCTCTTACTATAACTGATATGCCCCAAAATGGGTCTGATGCCACAAAACTGCTCTCACTTCCTGGCACACTCCTCCCAAATCTTATTAGAGCAGAGGACTTGGGCTGATACCAAAGTTGAAATGCCAGTTTTGTTTCAAATAACGTCCTTCTGTGGGTAATCCTGGGGCTCCAACTTTAGGGCTTCCTCTCCTTACTAAGGGTGAAGGTTAGTATTGGAAAGAGCGTGTTTGGGCAGATGTTGAAGTGCTCTGAAATAAAAAAACCAATCATTTTGGGTTAGTGATGCTGATTCCTTTATATTTAAATTAAACGATATATTTTTAGGGACATAATAGGAAAAAACACAAATAAGCATTTTAATGATTTTGTTCCATTCCAGTGTGGTTTGGTAAATAAAATAACAGAAAACTAGGTTGTCCTGCTTTTTAAAAAATCAAATTGTAGCAAGAAAATGTTATTCCAATGAAGTCAATCCTTTCCTATCTCATTTTTTAAATGAATATTTTAATATTCATTTAATATTTTCAATGTCTAGATAATAAAATATACACAAACTGCAATGAATAGTTTATGATTAAAAATTTCAGAGGTCCACTTCAAAATGTGCAGGGTGCGTGAATTCTCGTAGGCAGGTCTGCGCACCGTACACGCCTACTACTAGCAAACATGGACAAACACTCTGCATCTCTAGGCTCCCACTTCCTTAGTGCCCTCTTAATCATATGGTTTCACTTCCTATCATCCTGGACCTGTCTTTTCAACCTGCTTTTCTAACTCCTCTCTGCACCATTGACAAGCCTGATTCTGGGTCTTCCGTAGCCATGCTCTCACAACCTGGTACTATTGACACTTGGGCGGATTATTCTCTGCTGTGGGGCTGTCCTGTGTCCTGCAGGATGTTTAAGTTAGCAGCATCTCTGGTCTCTAGCCACGCGATGCCAGTAGCACCCCAGACTCATTTGTGACCACCAAAAATGTCTCCAATTATTGTTCAATCTGCCCTGGGAGCAAAACCCCCTGCTTCCCAGTCCCAGTTTGAGAACCACTGCTCTAGATGATTCCATCCAGCATCATTGATTTAAGTGCTTTGTGTAAGCTGAGGGCTCTGAAGTAAGCGTCTCTAATCCTAACCTGCCTTTGGAGCTGAGACTCAACTGTCCCACTGCCTGCGGCATTTCTCCATGAATATGTAACAGGAGTCTTATTTTCACCGTGATTTCTAACCTGCTCCCTCCTGAACCTGCTCCTGTCCCAGTCACCCCATCTTAGTAAATAGCATCCCCATCTACTTAATTAAGTCTCGGTTGGGTGACATGGGGCTTAGCATAAGTAACTCCATTTTGGGCCTCTTGTCTTGTTTATCATAATTACTTCATAACAAATAATAGCAAGTTTAGTAGCTTTAAATGACTCAGTTTATTTTCTTACCATTTCTGTCTGTTAGGAGGCCAAGCATAGGTTAATTGGGGTCCTCTGCTAGGTGTCTCACTCTAAGGAGAAGTGTAGGTGTCACCCAGGCTGTGCTCTCACCTGCAGGCTCCACTAGGGAAGACTCTGTTTCCAAACTCACTCAGGTTGTTGGCAGAACTCATTTCCTTGCACCTGTGTGGTTTGGTGGGAGGTCAGGGGGAGATTCTCCAGACCATCCTCAACTCCCAGAGGCCGCCTGCAGTTTCCTGCCATATGACTCTCTCCACGGGTGGTTCAAAACATGGCTCTTTGCTTCTTCAAGACCAGCAGGAAAACCTCTCACTCCAATCAGTAAAAACAGAGTCTGATTTCATATAATGTGATCATAATGGTGACATCCTCTTACTTTGCCAAATTCTGCTGGTTAAAAGCAAGTCCGAGGTCCCATCCACACTCCTGCCCACACTCACAGGACAAACACAAGGGGACAGATATCGTGAAGCTGCCTTAGAATGCTGCCGAACACCCCTCTGTCCATACTCCCTGTGTAGGTAAGTCCACTCCTTCTCAAGGCTTAAGATAGCACCTGTATCCTAATGACGCTCGTATTTATGTCTCCAGCCTGGACCTCATCCCTGAACTCTGAACTCATGTATTCAACTGCCTGCTTGGCATAACCATGTGGATTCAACCGCCATCTCAAATGTAACTTCTCCAAAACCAAACACCTGTTTCCCATCAGACTTGCTTCTTCTGTAGTCTTTTTCATCTTAGTAAATGGCAACTTCATTGTTCCAGTGCCTCAGGCCAAAAAAATCGTAAAATCATCCCAACTCTTATCTTTTTCACAGGCTCCGCGCTTAATATATCTACAAATCCTGTGTGTTTTACCTTCAAAATACACCCAGACTCTCACCGCTTCTCCCCACCCCCACATCTACCACTCTGGTCCAGGCCAATACCACTTCTCACCCAGATTGTGGTCCTCCACCAGGAGAGTTTTGTGCACCTGCCCCACAGGGGACTTTGACAAGGTCTGGAGACACTTTTGGTTGTCACAACTGGGGGAAAGGGTGCTACTGGCATCTAGTGGTCAGCGGCCAGGAGCCCTGCTAGATATCGTGCAGTGCACAGGACAGCCCCCCACAACAAAAATTAATGTGATCCCCAAATGTCAACGGTACAGAGGTCATGAAATATCAATCTACCTTAATGCAAATAGCCTCCTAACTGATCTCCTGCCTCCACCCTTCTCCCCACCCCACAAGTCTGTTCTGCACACAGCAGCCTGAGTAATTCTTTTCTCATCTAAGTCAAGTCAAGCCTCTTCAAAACCATCCAAGGGCTTCTCATCTGGCACAAAGTTAAAGGCCAATCTTTACAATGGCCTTCAAGACCTTATGTGATCTGACCCCAATGCCCTCCTTACCTATCTCTTACCACTTGCCCCCTTGCTCATTTTTTGTCCAGCACTATTGGTCAGCATATCATTCTTTAAACACACGAGATGTGCTCCCACCTTGAGCTTGCTGTTTGCTTTGTTAGGAATGCTCTTCTCCAAATAGCACAATTGCCCGTTTCTTAATTTCCTCCAGGTCTTGGATCAAATGAGAGAGACTTCCCTGACACAATCCTATAGAAAAAACCAACCTGCTCCCTTAAACCCCCACCCTCCATGTCCCCTTACTCAGCTTAGTTTTCTTTCTAGCCCATGTCAACACCTGACATATACGTATATTTATTTGTTTATGTTCTCACTCAACAACTAAAATGAAAGCCCCACAGGGGCAGCAAATTTATTTGGTCTCTTGTTAACTATTCTATCTTTAGGGACTAGAACAGTACCTGACACATAGTAGGTGTTCCATAAATGCTGAAGAATGATTTGTTTCTATTTTTGCCTTCATTCTACCCATTCTCTACACAGCAGCCAACATGACCTTTTAAAAATGCAAAAGGCATCCCATGACCATCCTCCACCTACCAGTGTAAAACCCTTCAGTGGCTTTTTATTGTGCTCAAGGCCCAGTTGACAATATATAGACCAGGCCAGATAAAGATTTCAGAGTTCTTAATCACCGAAAAGATCGTGGTGCCATCACCCCCAGAGATCATTTGAAATTTTTAAAATATTTGATCCCAAAATAAACGTGTTAAAACTCTAACACAATTTTGGATTTCACAAAGTCTCATTAATCTTCTCACTTGTGTATGTTTAATCTTTCCACTGCCCCTTTTTCTCTTCCTCTTCAGGCACTCACCATACTCTGCCGGAATTACTCTAACAGTCTTCCAATTTGTCGTCTCATCTCCAGCCATATGCCCCCCCACACACACACCAATTAATCCTCTAAACTTATTCCAAGGTGATCACTCTAAAATGCACATCTCATTATTTCCTTCTCTTATTGAAAATGAGTATCTCCTAAGGACGTGTAAATTTCCTTGGTGTGGAATTTTTGCAAGACCCTTTGGTTGCAACTGACAGCAATCCAAAGAAAATCGGATTGAACACAAGGGAAAAAGCAAGCAAAAAAACAAAACGAAGGAATGTTCAGGTTCATGTAGGGAAGGATACCGTGGTCGTTCATAAAATCAAAAGAAGAGCTGCAGAACTAAAATTTCAGAATCAAGAGCTAGGGATTGGAAATTTTCCTCTTTGTCCCTGTCTCATGTTTACTTGTCTCCATGTGGCTGGTTTCGTGTCTGGGCAGAGTCTCTTCAAGTGTAAGGGAAGATGGCCATTGCCAGTTCCTGAATCCCATCCGGCAAAGCCCACAACTTGGCTAAAAAGAGAACCTCTCCTTCCCGTCATTTACATATCAATCCCAGCGAGACTCTGATTGGTCCTATTGATGTCAGGCGGACCAATCACTGTGTGTGTTTATATGTGTGCCCCCCCCCCAAGACTGCATAAAGCATGGGAGAAATTACCCTGAGGGAATGGCATCCTGTCCCCAGACCAGAAAGCACGGTGGTCAGGCTCAACACAGAGCCAGCAGTTTCCACCATTTACACGATCTCTTCAATGCCACTTTTATCCACTCCTTCCTCCTGTTCTGTGCTCTAGCCACAGTAACTACCGTGAATTCTTGGATGGCTTGGGCTTTCTCTTACCTGCAGGTGGCCATGCGTACTGCTCTCTGTGCCTAAAACACTATTTTCTGGCTTGTGATACAAAGATAATACTACCAGGCATTCTTCACACATCGTATACCTCATACATCACCTCCTCCAGGAAGTCTTTGTTTGGACTTATGGGTTTTACTATTATTTAGCGATAGTATGGCCAACAGACCAGGAGACCACTGCTATTGAAAAGACAGTTGGTTACTCACAGATCCCAGAAGGAGGGGGCACGACAAGCCACCAGGGAAAGGTGGGAGTGGGGGGACACAGAGAAGCACCATTCTGTCAGGATGGGACTGAGGGTAAGGGCCTTTATTGTGGTTTCTGCAGGAAGGAATGGGGGAAGCAGGGACAGCAGGTTAGGACTGGCTGGTTTGAACACTTTCAGCAGGAGCTGGGGTACAGGGGCTGTCCCTGCTTGTCTGGTACCTGGCCCTGGGGTGATTAGGGCCCTGAATGTGAGTTCCACAGAGGAGGTGTTCAGGGATTCAGACTCTTGATTCGTTGCTTTGCATTAAAAGCACACTCCCAGGTGAGTTGGTAACTCTCTCTAGGAGTTGACCAACCCTGGGCGGGGCAGTCCTTCCAGCGTGGGCAAGGCCTCTGATTGTCAAAGCATCAGAATACAGAAAAAAAAAAATAACACTTGGTTACTCGTCTTCCCTGATATTTTTTCTTATGTTATTAACATTTAATTAGTTAACATATAGTGTATCAATAGTTTCTGATGCAGAGTTCAGTTATTCCCTCATATTTTTTTCACCCTCTTCCCCTAAATCAGCTTTCTGTGTCTCTTCTTTATGATCCCGTAATAACTTGTGCATGTTTCTGTCATTGCAAGGTGGCAGTGCCAACAATGGCATCCCAAGCAACAGCTCCAGCAATGCTTGATGTTCAGATCCTTCTAGGGAAGGGGCTGAGAATTTTAAGCCAGTGTAATTTCAATGAAATTGATATGTGACCTCATTTTATGCGGATAGCCTATAAGGCTGCACATTTAGTCTTCACTCATGTATCTTAAAAATATTTTTATTAATGTTTTTTATTAAAATAATGACAACACTCGAGGTGTACTAGATTCTTTTTTTTTTTAAGATTTTATTTATTTATTTGACAGAGAGAGAGACAGCCAGCGAGAGAGGGAAAACAAGCAGGGGGAGTGGGAGAGGAGGAAGCAGGCTTCCAGCGGAGGAGCCTGATGTGGGGCTCAATCCCAGAACCCCAGGATCACGCCCTGAGCAGAAGGCAGACGCTTAACGACTGAGCCACTGAGGTGCCCCGAGATGTGCTATATTCTGAATTTCCACCACCACATTTACTTATGCAGCCATTGTTCATTTATCCTCATACAGACTGCTGAATACATTTTTTTCTCCGAAGTATTGTGCATATGTTCGACCTTCCAAATACACCATTGACTAGGAAAATTTAAACTCTGAATTCTCTCTTAAAAAATTCAGGCCTGTGAATATCTGTGCATATAAAATCAAAACTGTATGTGTGAATACATAACTACCCCTCACACTGCTGACTCTATGGTGCCTTATTACCTTTATATGATGCCTGTGTGTGGATTAGGAAAAGAAGCTCCTTCTTTTGGGCACATGCTGTGCAGACTGCTTGGGGAGCAAAGCACAGGTTGGTTTTTAGCCAAAAATGCCTTTTTCTGTTAACCTATAAAACCTTAGGCAAAGATGCTAAATGTGCACTTGCTCTGCTCCAATGGGCATAGCTTGATTCGTGTTCTTCCCTGGGATTTTCATGCTGTCTACATATGGGACATGAGAACCGTTCTACAACAGCAAGAGAGGGACCAACACATGACAGCGTAAATTTCAGTTGCTTTAATAAAATGTTCGTGTTTCTGTTTAGGAAATGTTCTTAGTCATTCAACTTTGAAGCAAAGATTTCGTCATCTTTTCTTCAAGACTTCGGGCTAAATTACAGAGTGCCCTGAGGTTTTAAGGCAAATTGTCATGAGTCAGCATTTATCTACAATCACTTATCTCTATAATCAGATTTTTCTCAAGAAACAAAACACAAGTAAACACAAAATAAAACAGAAATATAGTTTAGATGCTGACTCAAATTGTCAACCGTAACTGCTGATTCCACATTTTTTATCACCCCAGGTGATTGACTATATTAAGTAAATATTATATATTTGCAGTTACAAAATGAATCTATAGTAATAGAATGTACTTTTCTTGTTCTTTTACATTAATGGGTTTTAGTTAATTTTTTAGTATTTTTTAAAAAAGACTCTGGGAAACAAACTGAGGGCTTCGGCAGGGGGGAATGGGATAGGCTGGTGATGGGTACTAAGGAGGGCACGTATTGCATGGTGCACTGGGTGTTATACACAAGTAATGAATCATTGAACTTTACATCGGAAACTGGGGATGTACTGTATGGTGACTAACATAATATAATAAAAAATATTATTATCAAAAATAAAATAAAATAAAATTCTCAATGTTTGAAGTGAAAAAAAAATAAAAAAATAGAAAAGAGTTTATTTAGGTTCTGCTATGGACCAAATGTTTGTGTCCCTCCTCAAAATTCATATGTTGGGACCCTAATGCCCTGTGCAATGACATTTACAGATAGGGCCTTTGGGAGGTTAGTAGGTCATGAAGTTGAGGCCCTAATAATGGGATTAGTGCCCTTGTGGGAAGAGACAGGAGAGAGCCAAATTCCTCCATCTCTGATCTCCACCATTAGTGTTGAATTATATTCCATTGTATGGATGTACTGTAGTTTATTTATCCATTCACCTACTGAAAGACATCTTGCATTTTCCCAAGTTTTAGCAATTATGAATAAAGCTGTTATATATATTTTTGTTGGGGGCGCCTGGGTGGCTCAATCAGTTAAGCGTCTGCCTTCGGCTCAGGTCATGATCTCAGGGTCCTGGGCTCGAGCCCCGCATGGGTCTCCCTGCTCAGTGGGGGACCTGCTTCTCTCTCTCCACTCCCCCTGCTTGTGTTCTTTTTCTTTCTCAAATAAATAAATAAAATCTTAAAAAAAGTATTTTTGTGTAGGTTCCTGTGTGGACATAAGTTTTCAGCTCATCTGGGCAAATACTAAGAAGCGTGATTGCTGGATCTTACGATAAGAGTATGTTTAGTTTTACAAGAGACTGCAAAATTGCCTTTCAAAGTGGCCGCACCATTTTGCATTCCCACCAGCAATGAATGAGGGCCCCTGTTGCTCCACAACCTCGCGGGAATTTGGGGTTGTCAGTGTTTTGGATTTTTGCCATTCTGATATGTGTGCAGTGGTGGTGTTAATTGCACTTCCCTAATGTCATGAGGTTGAACATCTTTTCATTTGCTATTTGCCATCTGTAGATCTTCTGTAATAAAGGGTCTGTTCAGTTCTTTTGCTCATTTTCTAATCGTGTTGTTTTCTTATTGTCGAGTTTTAAGAGTTCTTTGTATATTTCAGATATCAATCCTTTATCAGATATGTGTTTTGCAAATACTTTCTCCCAGTCTGTGGGTTATCTTCCCATTCTCTTGATTAGCTGGTAATTTTGCTTAAAAAAAAAAAAAGGATGCCATTGATTTAAATGTTGAAAAGTGCTGTTTTGATAGTTTCTCAAGAATAAGCAAATCTCCTTATTTTATTGATAAAGTTTCATTAGAAGTTAAATGTTCACAAAAGACACACAGCAAATATGGCAAAACCATGGCTAGGACTTATGTCCCTAACCACCATGTGATGATTTTTTCTTCTGTTTTCTTCTATTAAACACTTTCTTGGTTCTTCTTTCTCACAAGATGATGAGACACAATCAGGAATGCCAGGATTCATCCTTAAATTAATTGATGGCCTTCCCTTTGCATAATCCTCTAGCTATTGGGAATTCTGCTTAATAGAATTCAAGGTGACAGAGACTCAAGCAGGCTTAGGACTTCTATCACTTTAATAAAAACTTTTTACAAAGTATTTGTTGAAATTGACATTGGCATACTGATGTGTGAGTCTAAAGTTATTGTTTCTGAACCCTTAATTATTCAACCAATGTTTATTGGAGTCTTCCTCAATAAATATTTAATATTTGATATGAATACCAATTATTACATAAAATATTAATATATGCATTAATATATAATATAATGCAGAATTATAAAATAATAATATAAAATATGATATACTAAATATCATATATGAAATATAATCATAATATTATATTATTATATCAATAACTAAAATGCAATAAATAAATAAACAGGTAGGTACCGTACAAGACACAAGAGATAAGCAGTAACAAAGAGAAAGTTCTCCCTGCCCTTCTGACATTATATATTTTTTCCTATGATATTAAAGAAAGTTAGCTTGTGAACTGGTGGGTTAAAACAACTGACTTGTATGTAAGCCCCTCCTAAAAATGTTCTTAATCTGTCATTTATTTTAAACACTGTACATTTGATTCAAAATAATAAAAAAAATAAAGATTAATTCTAGTATATACACAAAATCAAATTAAATGGAATGACAGATACCTACAGAAATTTATTGGGAGATTGGGCACCCGAGAGACAGCAGGTACAAAAGGAAGACACTGAGGGTATTTGTGGGTATTTTCAAGGAATTTCTGTGTCCATTCAAGGACTTTGGTTCAGCATATTACTGTGCCTTTCAGACTTTCAAAAAGCAGAGACTGGGAATGAATTGGGTCAATTACAAGTGTGGGTGAAAAGACGTCAGACTTCATCAGTGATTCAGGATGCTGGGTCAGAGGTGCCGATGTCAGCGTGGCAGAGAGCTGAGGGAAGAGGGAGTTGATTTTATGTATCTGGGATGAGCCATTTGGGAGATACTGGCAAGTTTTGGTTTCTGAAGATGGAAACGTTATTTACATTTAATTCCTTAAAAAGGAACAAAAAGTTAAGCAAATATTCACCCATTCTTTGATGGTGGGAGTATAACCACATTGTTCGTCTAAGTAGAGCTCCCACCTCACCTTCTTTGGGAAATGGACCCATGTCCACCTTCCCCTGTGATCATTGAGATTTGCTGGGATTCTGTGGGGAAATTGGCTGCAGCAGAACAGAGTCTCCAAAGGGAAGGGAACAACAACTCTGCTTGTTCTAAGATTGAAATCAAGTAAAGGACATTATCTTTTTCAAAAATGAAGTCAATATAATCTCATTTGGGCCCGAAATTACATTCCCACGTGGACTTCCATCCCCACAGCAGAGCCAGAAGTCTCAGGAAGGACCTCGGGTACCACCCAAATCGAAGAGGTCATTCATCATCTGAGTCTCAAAGTTGAGTTTTTTTTGAATCCCCAGCTGGTAAAACCTTCTTCCTTTCAACCTTCTAGGAGCCAGACCTGAGGAACTCCACATTCTTCTTTCCTAGTGTGTTGAGAACACTCTTCCCGTCATTAAAGTTCAGTCAAGAAGCTTAGTGCTTGGGTGGAGGGAGATGTGGGGGTGCAGACAGAAGAGGCTGAGTCGAGCTCTTGGCTCCACACAGTCTGTGTGTTGTGCAGATGGCCCAGAGTCTCCCCCACCCCCAGCTCCTGCTGGAGAGCAGATAGAAGACCAAGAGGAATGGGGTTGGGATGAACAGGCCACAGTATTCAGGGAATTCATGATAGGAGCCAGCCTCCAGCAGTGGGAGCCCACGAGATGTGCACAGGGCCATCTACAGGCCAGCATCCTGCAGCAAAGACCTCCAGTGCCACGAGACATAGCACAAATCCAAGGGCTTTGTGTCCCACAGCCTCCAGTCCCTACCCACCCTACGCCCAGACCCATGGTAGGGAGGAAGGTGAACAGAGAGAGAATGCCTTTACGTGAAAAAGACTGCATGGTGCAATTGAGTGTTTAACCCCACCTAGTGAGGGAGGTGGATTTTGAATGCACTCTACTTAAACGAGAAGAGGCTGCGATACTGGAAATCCCCGCCACTCACTCTCCCTACAATGTGGAGCTCCATGAGCAAGAATGGATAAGACAATGAAGAAGCCATATTTTCCTTCTCCCATTGATGGTAGTGTGCACTCTGCCCCTCCATCAAGTGGGGGCAAGTTCAAAAATGTGCCAGAGTAACTCTGATAATCAAGTCCCCAAATCAAAGTAGGGCAATGAGGCTATGAGTGAAAAATCACTGTGGGAATAAGGAAGCAGATTTGGTGCTGGGTCACATGGCAGCTGACACAGAAGAGCTCTGTCTGCCATCCCAGCGGGCTGTGTCCGAGGGAAGGGCTGTGCGAAATGAATTGAAAGGTCCATGTCAGAAAGAGCAGCCGAAGTGTCCATCACCAGATGAACAGACACACAAAATGTGGTAAATCCATAAAATGGAAGATTTTCCAGCCTTACAAAGGAAGGAGCATGGGTGACGTGCCTGGTGGTTCATGCTGGCTCTCAGCTGAGACCTCAATCAAGGCTAGACTGAAACCCTGCACAGCCCCACCAACTTGGGGTTTCCTGCTGTCTGCCCCCCTCAAAGGACAAGTGTCCAATGTCAGAGCATGGGTGCAGGAATAGCCTCAGTTAGTTCCTACACTAAGAGTAGCTTTGGAAAACTTCCGAAAACCCAACTCGTCATCCTGGTGAGACTTCCTGCCATGTGGCTATAAAGGAACATCTACGACATTTATCCTGTGACCCACATTTTACTCTGCAGAATGCCAAAAATTCAGCAAGCTCGTGAGTGGTCTATTTATTCACAAGCTTGGGTTGATGCTTCTTGCCTTTAAAATCCAAGTACTGTAATTGGTACCATAGATCGGTACAGCCTTTTATAGTTTTCAGAGCACTTAACGAGTTTTTCTCCTATTATTTAGCTTCTGAAAAGCAATGTGTATCAGTCAATGTTCTAACAAATTTGAGCAGAAAAGGACTTTATTAAACATTATTAGGGGTCTTGAAGAACCCCCAGAGAGCCAATGCCAGGTTCTGGGGCTATACCCCCACAGGACTGCCCAGGGGAGATACTGCAGTGACAGCCCAACGGTGGGCCCTGGATGGAACCATGACCACGGCTGCTCAGAGAACTGCAGTCCTTTGCCTCCATCGTTAGAAACAGATCCTACCTACTTGGTGCTTGCTGCTTCTTCTCCCGTCAAAGCCTCGTGTGGATGCATCTTATCGGCAGAACTTAAGTCACATCCTTATATCATTTGCAAGGTAAAATGAGAAAGTACTTTACTGGCTTCTCTTTTGGGGTAGAAAGGTAAAATGGGAAAATTCCTCAAAGGTAGGAAGAGTGTCCAAAGGATGCTGGCAGTTGCAAATTAGGACAAACATGAGTATGAGTAAATATCACTGACCACCAGAAGTGGGGTTTTACTGTTTTGACATGGTTCTTATCAGGTTTTTGATGATTACAGAGAATCAGTTACTGTAGATTCCCAAGAGATCTGATAAGAGAGCACCTTTTAGATTTCTCTAACCAATAATGTCTGCATACAGATCCTGCGAAAAAGTTCTCTAGAAGAGCCGGCCAGCTTTGATTGCAATACAATTTCTCAGTTGATTCTTTTCATATCCCTTTTGAAGCAGAGCTCAAAGCTCTATTCTCAGTGGGTGGCCGTATAATTGTTTAAATTCATTTGTTAAACATAATTGTCTTTCCTCAGTCCTGCCCTGTTCCTTTGATATTTGCTCTGCCACTGGGTCCTTAACGGATGTGATTAGAGCTTCCCACGGTGTGTGGTGTGTGAGGGATGGGTGTTACATCGTTAAGCTGAGGGGCACATCTTCATTTCACGTTTCAGGGACTTAGGCTGTTTCTTCTGACACCTGGGGGCTAAGTTAACAAGAGAGTTCTTTGCTTTATGTGAGCTAATTCTGCTTGTCAGATGCTATAGGGGAGCTGGAGAAGAAGGAGGAAGACAGAGGGAATAGGTGGGGTACTTTGTGATCAATGCTCATCCCCTCACCCCTACCACCAACCCAGTCATTAACTGTGTGCATTTAAACACAGACATTCCAAGACAGATCAAAGACAGATCCTTGGGAACAAGTCTGAACATATTCTTGGGGGTGCCTGGGTGGCTCAGTCATTAAACGTCTGCCTTTGGCCCAGGACCTGATCCCAGGTTCCTGGGATCGAGCCCCACATCAGGCTGGGAGCCTGCTTCTTCCTCTCCCACTCCCCCTGCTTGTGTTCCTTCTCTCGCTGGCTGTCTCTCTCTCTGTGTCAAATAAATAAATAAATAAATAAATAAATAAGTAAATAAATAAATAAAATCTTAAAAAAAAATAACGTATTCTTGGGAAGCATAGTTACACTAGTGGTCCCCTGCAAATCTTAGGTGCCTTTCTTCTAAAGATCTGAGCATTTTATAGATCCTCTNGGCTTGTGTTCCTTCTCTCGCTGGCTGTCTCTCTCTCTGTGTCAAATAAATAAATAAATAAATAAATAAATAAATAAATAAATAAAATCTTAAAAAAAAAATAACGTATTCTTGGGAAGCATAGTTACACTAGTGGTCCCCTGCAAATCTTAGGTGCCTTTCTTCTAAAGATCTGAGCATTTTATAGACATCCTCTCATATACCCTTTTGCAATGCTTCCACAAGACAGCCATTCCCAAGTTTGGGAAAACTGAAGAACATTAGACCCACGTGCTCTTAGAGATGAGGGAAGGTGCCAACGAATCATCTGGCCGGGTTCTAACCTAGACTGACAGTAGATACAAACTGAGTTCAATCAAATGTGATAGGTATTCAAGACTAGATGGGGCAACAGTGCTTAGATTCAAGACCAAAATAGGACTTCTCCCTTCTTGCGCCCTGAATTGAAAAGTGGTGCCTGGGGAATAGTCTACCTGGTCCAATCCACCCTTGCTTACCCCAAGGATATGAAGATTTTGCCCTACATTTTCTTTTGGAAGTTTTATGGTTTTAGCTTTTTTGTTTAAGTCTATGATCTATTTCTAGTTAATTTTTTTATATGGTGTAAGGTAAGAGTGATGAGTTGTTTTCCCATATATACACCCAATGATAGAAATGCTTTCCAGTCTATCCCCAAGAAGAACGAGCCTGGGTCTTTCCAAATGTGTTCCTGGCAATGGTCCAGCACAGCTTTCTCTCTGAGCAGGCAAGTAACTGAAGGAAAATCCTCAAATTTAACAATCTGCTCTCTTGGGTTTTAATTGCAGTTCATGCATTTTATCTGCTCCCCCTTTTCTACCTACTCTCTATAGATCACATCAATTCACCTGTTTGAATTAAACCTGAAGAAAATGACAAGGCAACAAATTAAACCACTCATGAGAGTGTCATTAAATACCAAACTTTAATTCTTAACCCCATGGCTGGACAAAACCCCTGTTTTTTGTGAGTAAAATTGACCAGGCATCTCTTTCCCATCCTATGTGATGGTGTGCATTGAAGCCCTGTCCAAGTAAATCTCAAAATTTAAATGTTGTGGAGAACAGAACAATCATGAGTTTGACAAGCCGTTGGAAATAGGGATCTTTGCAGCTTTGGCTCACATAACAGTGGGCTTGTGCACTCTTGGATAGCTGTCCAAGATTGATGTGGATCCCAGATTATACAGTTTCACCTGAGGAACAGAGGTTTGTTGTGGTTGTTTTATGAAGAGTCCAGAAATCCTGTTATTAAAAAAAAAAAACCAGGCCTTTAAGTGCATACAGCAACATTTATTGCACACTGAAATGTCTACACTGAAAACTCAGCAAGTCTACAAGGCACAGAAGCATGAGCGCCGATGAATGGCTGGCAACAGTAGCTATAGGAATATCGAGGAGTGAGAAGACGGTGATGCTTTTGGGTAGTCGGGAGAAGCTTTGGGAAGATTCAGTACCTGACATGATCATTTCATCATGAAGCAGGCGCGTCGGAAGGAGTGGTGTGGCGAGCAAGGGCACAGAAGAGGAGCCGAGTGCACCTGGTGGGTGGCAACTGAACTATCAGGTGGGGCCATGAGAGACTGTGGTCAAGGCAAGCAGCCAGGAGCCAGGAAGCTTCCTTAAAGCCTGAACGTCCATATACCATATATCCCAGAACAGCATACCCTCAAATCACGATGATAAGGCATATGATGATTTTATATATTGCTAAATGGGAATTTTGCCTTTTAAACCATGCTACGCCTTTGACTGTAAGCTGTATCCAAATTTCAAAGATGTTAGAATGCGTGAGGGTAAAAGCGTAAGTCAGTGTGGTAGCCAGCCTCCAGCAGGAGCACAAACATTTCCATATTCTGGTATCAGCACCCTGTGTTGTACCCCCACATTCGGTGTGACTGACACGATATAGCAGAAATGGGGGTAAATCAATTTCAGAATTAGGTTATAATAGACACTGAGGCTTTTGTTTTGTTCTCTCTCTCTATCCCATCCTCTTTCTCTTCCTCTATCTCTCTTTCTCTCTCTCTCTCTCTTTCTCCCTCTCTTCCCCTTCCCTCCTTCCCTCTCTCTCTCTCTCTCTCTCACTCACCATTAGCTCTTGTGGACACTCAGGCAGCCCTGTAGATATGTGGCAAGGAACCGAAGCCCTCCACACCTGTCACCTGCACAGAATTGAGGTCTCCCAATCATCACATGAGTGGATTTGTCCTTCAGACAGCTGCGGCCAGCTGACAGTCTGATGGCAACCTCATGAGACAGCTCAAGGCAGAAACACCCAGCTTCTGGATGCCTGGCCCTCAGAAACCGCGTGAGATCTTAACTCCTTAAATATGTATTGTTTTAGACTGCTAAGTTTGGGGGTAAGTTATTACACAGCCATAGAGGAGTGATTCTACACTCAGAATCAACGAATGCCATATACCGTATGCGTACTCAGTGTCGGTCTAATGTTCAGAAACAGATACGCCTGCCTGAGTCCATTTAGACCTTGCAATGCCTCAGAACAGGTGGAGAGATTAAAGAGAGGTTATCATGGGGGACTCCAGTGGTGGCTCACATGGTCATGAATGAGAATGGTTTACAGAAGCAAGACTGGGAGGTCCTGAGCCAAATCTTAGTGCCTTGCAAGCTGAGACAGCTGCCTGCTTCTGTCCCGGAACATTCTATCTTCTTCCTACCCAAGTAGAAGCCAACTCCAGAACAAAGTCCCACCATATTTCACAGAAAGAATTAAGTGGAATACTTCTACAAAGTAAGAAGCTCAAGGGTGGGTGTGGATCCAGGCATTTCTAGGACGCTAGAATTGTAGAATTTCAGAATGTTATAAGCCAGTGATAGATTTTAGCAGACCCTGCCGGCCAGGCTAAGGTATTTTGACGTTATTGTGCAAGCCGAAGGCAACTGCAATGATTTGGGGCATGAAAGCTAGGCGATAATAACAGTCTTTAGGAAGATTACACCGAGCATGACGTGCAATATGAACTTGAGTCGGAGAAGCTATAAAAGCCACGGCTGATTTCCAGCATGAGGATGTCAGTTTCGACTTAGCACAATCCTTATTTTTCTTATCCCTCAGGGCACCTGCCCGGCCCAGCATCGAAGTGAGCCTAACTTCTCCATTCCCAGTGCCTTGCTATCACCTCACCCCAGTTAGAAATCTCTCTTCCCATGGCCACTCACTCCCTCATAAAAGCCCTTCCATAGGACCATTCTAGCAGCTGAAGTCCATCTGAGGCAGGCCTGCTGAGCCCAGGGCCAAAGCAGGACTGCGCTCTGGGAGAGGTTAGGGTGGGTGCGCAGTCCTCGCAGAGGGAGGACAGGGCAGCCTCCCCTGGGGTATGGAAGGAGCTTCAGAAGCAAGATTCAAACAGCTGGCTCTAGATCAGAGTCTATAAGAACAGAGGCTTCCCACAAATTGTTTTCATGTGCTGGAGGGATCTGAGACATATTCCAATCCAGTTCACGGTTTTGTTAATAAGGCACTGAGCCTAGGCTCATACACCCAGTCTGTGGAAAGGTCTCGACTCCTGGTCCACAGTTCCCCAGGCCAGTCTAGTAGCACCCGCAGACCCCAACTGCCTCCATAAAGGAAGAAGACTCAGTGTCTACCTGCACTGAGGGCAAGCATCCACGAAGGGGGATGACAGCACATGGTTCCTTAGGAAGCAGACTCCCTCTGGGGTGTTTGTGCTCATTTTTTCATGAGTTAAAATAGGAGAACTTGGGGCTGGTGCCTCCCACTTTCACCCAGACAAAAATCATTTTTATACATGGGTGAAGGAGAAAAGAATTCACATCTAGTTTACTTTCTGTGACTCTTCTTAGGGGGAAGTTAGCAGGTAAACTCCATATATTTTTATAAGTCTGATTTAAGAATGTCAAAAGATTAATGTGATTTATTCCAGAGTATTTGTTTATACTCCTATAATTAGTCTGCACTGGTACAGATTCATTTCCCTTCACTTGGGAATGTCACAGTCCTAAACAAGGGGAGGAAATCCTCCCACTCCATTTTATCATCCACTTCCTTTTTCACATGTCTTTTCTCTCTTCCTGAGAAAGTCACCCAGTTGACTTGTAGCACTTCATACCACCCAGGACAGAAGCAAAAATCATGTTGTGTGTTAGTCCCACAAGAGGATTGGAATACCTGCTTACAAAATTAGTAGCAGAGTTCTATTTACCAACCTGTGCATTTTATTAAGCAATGTTTTCTTCGCTTTATGTTTCATACAAACAAGCCCTGCAGGGTTCTCTTTCTGGGAATATGGCAACCTAATTACCCAAATCATCCCTCTTGCTGAAAATAACTAAAAGGGTTGAAAATCAAAGGCTTCTTCAAAGCGCTGATGAGCTGGCAAGAAATCCAGGCATACGCAGGGCAGAATTCAAGGGAACATGGAAACAGAGGGAAGTGGCGGAGTCAGCTCTCAGCCTGGGGCATTTGCCAACCTTGCTGACCCTGAGCTCCAGTTGTCACTGCTTCATGGAGCCGAGGGGACAGAGACACAGCACGGGACAGCCCAAGTGGCACATCCCAGAAGACCCTCTTCCCCCAAAGCTGGGACCCCAGAGAACCACACCTTTCAGTGTCAGCTTGATCTGGAAATATACCCAGCTCTGCCCTCACCACACCACTGCACTACAAGGAAGATCGCCCAGCTCCTTGGTGCACAGTAGAAGGGGAAACCACACCCATGGGACGTTGAGGCCACAAGCTAGACCTTACACACCTTTGCAGCACAGATTCTCACTGCCTGGGTAAAACAACAACACTCAAGGTACAATGTAGCTTGGAGGGACACTGCGCTAACGGTCTCCTAAGGCATCTGGCAAAATAACAGCAACTCCCCTATAGAGAGCTCTGCTTTAATTCCAGAAGAATTAGGAATTCTTTTTCTTTTTTTAATTTAAATTTTAGGTGTTAACATACAGTGCAATACTGGTTTCTGGAGTAGAATTCAGTGATTCATCACTTACATACAACACCCAGTGCTCATCACAATGAGTGCCCTCCTTAATGCCCATCCCCCATCTAGCCTATCCTCCACCCACCTCCCTCCATCAACCCTCAGTTTGTTCTCTATCATTAAGGGTGTCATATGACTTGTTTCCCTCTCTCCTTTTCCTTTTCCCCTTCACATATGTTCATCTGTTCTCTTTCTTAAATTCCAATATGAGTGAGATCATATGGTATTTGTCTTTCTCTGTCTGACTTATTTCACTTAGTGTAATATACTCCAGCTCCATCCACGTCATTGCAAGTGGCAAGATTTCATTCTTTCTGATGGCTGGGTAATATTCCATTATAGATATATACCANTACTCCAGCTCCATCCACGTCATTGCAAGTGGCAAGATTTCATTCTTTCTGATGGCTGGGTAATATTCCATTGTAGATATATACCACATCTTCTTTTTTTTTTAAAGATTTTATTTATTTATTCGACAGAGATAGAGACAGCCAGCGAGAGAGGGAACACAAGCAGGGGGAGTGGGAGAAGAAGAAGCAGGCTCATAGCGGAGGAGCCCGACGTGGGGCTCGATCCCATAACACCGGGATCACGCCCTGAGCCGAAGGCAGACGCTCAACCGCTGTGCCACCCAGGCGCCCCAACCACATCTTCTTGATCTATTCATCATTCAATGGACTTTTGGGCTCTCTCGATACTTCAGCTGTTGCTGATAATGCTGCTATAAACATCGGGGTGCATGTATTCCTTCAAACCTGTATTTTTGTATCCTTTGGGTAAATACCTATTAGTGTAATTGCTGGATTGTAGGGTATTTCTACTGTTAACATTTTGAGGAAACTCCATACTGTTCTCTGGAGTGGCTGTACAAGTTTGCATTCCCACCAACAGTGTAAGGGGGTTCCCCTTTCACCATATCCTTGCCAACACCTGTTATATCTTGTGTTGTTGATTTTAGCCATCCTGACAGGCTTGAGATAGTATTTCATTGTGGTTTTGATTTGTATTCCCCTGAGGATGTTTGTATTTGAGCACCTTTTCATGTGTCTGTTAGCCATCTGGATGTCTCTTTGGAAAAGTGTGTATTCATGTCCTCTGCCCATTTCTTAATTGGGTTATTTGTTTTTTGGGTGTTGATTTTGATAAGTTCTTTGTAGATTTGGGGTACTAACCCTTTATCAGATATGTTGTTTGCAAATATCTTCTCCAATTCCATAGACTGCCTTTTAGTTTTGTTGATTGTTTTCTTTGTTATGCAGAAGCTTTTTGATGAAGTCCCAATAGTTCATTTTTGCTTTTGTTTCCCTTGCCTGTGGTGACCTGTCTAGTAAGAAGTTGCTATGGCCGAGGTCAAAGAGGTTTCTGCCTGTGTTCTCTTCTAGGATTTTGATAATTTCCTATTTCACATTAAGGTCTTTCATCCATTTTGAATTTATTTTTGTGTGTGGTATAAGAAAGTGGTCTAGTTTCATTCTTCTGCATGTTGCTGTCCAGCTTTCCCAATACCATTGGTTGAAGAGACTGTGTTTTTTCCAGTGGATAGTCTTTTCTGCTTTGTCGAAGATCAGTTGACCATATAGTTGTGGGTCCATTCCTGGGTTCTCTATTTTGTTCCATTGATCCATGTTTCTCCTTTCTTGCCAATACCATACTGTCTTTTTTTTCTTTAAGATTTGTTTCTTTATCTGGGGGAGGGGGGAGAGGGAGAGAGAGAATCCAAGCAGACTCCCCAGTGAGCATGCAGCCTGATGTGGGGTTTGAACTCAAGACCCTGAGATCATGACCTGAGCCAAAATCAAGGGTCAGATGCTAAACTGACTGAGCCACCCAGGCACCACAGTACCATGTTTGTCTNCCCAGTGAGCATGCAGCCTGATGTGGGGTTTGAACTCAAGACCCTGAGATCATGACCTGAGCCAAAATCAAGAGTCAGATGCTAAACTGACTGAGCCACCCAGGCACCACAGTACCATGTTGTCCTGATGATTGTAGCTTTGTAATATAGTTTGAAATCCAGACTCATGATGCCTCCGATTTTGTTTTCCTTTTTCAGAATTGCTTTAGCTATTTGGCTTTTNTTTGTTTTCCTTTTTCAGAATTACTTTAGCTATTTGGCTTTGTGTGTGTGTGTGTGTGTGTTTCCATACAAATTTTAGGATTATTTATTCTAGCTCTGTGAAAAATGCTGGTGGTATTAAAATACATTAATAAATGTGTAGATTGCTTTAGGTAGTAGAGACATTTTAACAATGTTTATTCTCCCAATCTGTAAGCATAGAAAGCCTTTCCATTTCTTTGTGTCCTCTTCAATTTCTTTCATAAGTGATCTATAGTTTTCAGAGTATAGATCTTTTACCTCTTTGGTTAGACTTACTACTAAGTATCCTATTGTTTTTGGTGCAATTGCAAATGGGATCCATTCCTTGATTTCTTTTTCTGCTGCTTTGTTATTGGTGTATAGAAATGCAACAGATTTCTGCACATTGATTTTATATCCTGCAACTTTGCTGAATTCATGTATGAGTTCTAGCAATTTTTTGGTGGAGTCTTTCAGGTTTTCTACAGAGTATCATGTCATCTGCAAATAGTGTAAGTTTGACTTCTTCCTTGCCAATGTGTATGCCTTTTATTTCTTTTTCTTGTCTGATTGTTGAGGCTAAGACTTCCAGGACCATGTTAAATAGTAATGGTGAAAGTGGACATTCTTGTCCTGTTCCTGACTGTAGGGGAAAGGCTCTCAGTTTTTCCCCACTGAGAATAATATTAGCTATGGGTCTTTCATATATGGCCTTCATGATATTGAGGTATGTTCCATCTATCCCTACTTTGTTGAGCATTTTTTATCAAGAAAGGATGCTGTATTTTGTCAGATGCTTTTTCTGCCTCTATTTACAAGATCATATGATTCTTATCCTTTCTTTTATTAATATGGCATAACACATTGATTGATTTGTGAATACTGAACCACCCCTGCAGCCCAGGAATAAACCCCTCTTGATCACGGTGAATAATTCTTTAAATGTACTATTGAATTAGATTTGCTAGTATTTTGTTGAGAATTTTTTTGCATCCATCAGGGATATTGGCTTATAATTCTCTTTTTTAGTGGGTTCTTCACCTGGTTTTGGAATCAAGGTAATGCTGGTTTCATGGAATGAGTTTGGAAGATATCCTTCCATTTCTATTTTTTTGGAACAGCTTAAGAAGAATAGGTATTAACTCTTCTTAAAATGTCAGGTAAAATTCCCCTGGGAAGCCACCTGGCCCAGGACTTTTGTTTGTTGGGAGATTTTTTATTTCTGATTCAATTTCTTTGCTGGTTTTGGATCTGTTCATATTTTCTATTTCTTCCTGTTTCAGTTTTGGTAGTTTGTAAGTTTCTAGGAATTTGTCCATTTCTTCTAGGTTGCCCAGTTTGTTGGCATATAATTTTTCATAGTATTCTCTTATAATTGTTTGTATTTCTGTAGTATTGGTTGTGATTTCTCCTCNATTCTGTTCATATTTTCTATTTCTTCCTGTTTCAGTTTTGGTAGTTTGTAAGTTTCTAGGAATTTGTCCATTTCTTCTAGGTTGCCCAGTTTGTTGGCATATAATTTTTCATAGTATTCTCTTATAATTGTTTGTATTTCTGTAGTATTGGTTGTGATTTCTCCTCTATCATTCATGATTTTATCTATTTGGGCCCTTTCTTTTTTCTTTTTGATAAGTCTGACTAGGGATTTGTCAATTTTATTAATTCTTTTGAAGAACCAGATCTTCATTTCATTAATCTATTCTACTGGTTTTCTTTTTGTTTGTTTCTATATAATTTATTTCTGCTCTAATCCTTATTATATTCCTTCTTCTGTTGGCTTTAGGCTTAATTTTCTGTTCCTTTTCTAGCTCCTTCAGGTTAGGTCATGTATTTGAGACTTTTCTTGCTCCTTGACGTAGGCCTGTACTTCAATATGCTTCCCTCTTAGGACTGCCTTGGTGCATCCAAGGTTTTGGGCTGTTGTGTTTCATTTTCATTTGCTTCATGTATTTTAAAAATTCTTCTTTAATTTCCTGGTTAACCCATTCATTCTTTAGAAGGATGTTCTTTAACCTCCATCTGAGGTCTTCCCAAATTTTTTCTTATGGTTGACTTCCAGTTTCATAGTGCTGTGGTCTGAAAATATGCATGGTATGATCTCGATCTTTCTGTACTTGTTGAGGGCTTATTTGTGATCTATTCTGGAGAATGTCCCATGTGTACTTGAGAAGAATGTGTATTCTGCTGCTTTAGGATGATATTCTGAATATATCTGTTAAGTCCGACCAGTCCAGTGTGTCATTCAAAGCCATCGTTTCCTTGTTGATTTTCTGCTTAGATGATCTGTCCATTGCTGTAAGTGGGGTGTTAAAGTCCCCTACTATTATCGTATTATTACCCATGAGTTTCTCTATGTTTGTTATTAACTGATGTATATTTTTGGGTGCTCCCAAGTTGGGAGCATAAATATTTACAACTGTTATATCTTCTCTCTTTTTCTTTTCTTTTTTTTTTTTTAAAGACAATTCATTTACTTGAGAGAGAGAGAGAGAGGAGCATGAGCAGGAGGATAGGTGGGCTGAGGGGTAGGGGGAGCGGCAGAGGGAGACGGAGAATCAGACACCCCACTGAGCAGGGAGCCCAATGCAGGGCTTGATCCCAGAGTCCTGGGATCATGACCTGAGCCAAAGGCAGATGCTTAACTGCCTGAGCCACCCAGGCACCCCCAATTGTTAGATCTTCTTGATGGTTAGACCACTTAATTGTGACACAGTGCCCTTCTTCATCCTTGTTACAGTCTTTGGTTTAAAATCCAATTTGTCTGATATAAGTATGGCTACTCTGGCTTTCTTTTGACACACATTAGCACAACAGATGGTTCTCCATCACCTCACTTTCAATCTGTGGGGGTCTTTAGGTGTAAAATGAGTCTCTCGTAGGCAGCATATAGACAGATACTGATTTTTTAATCCATTCTAATACCCTATGTCTTTTGTTTGGAGCATTTAGTCCATTTATGTTCAGAGTGATTATTGAGAGAGATGAATCTAGTGCCATTGTGTTACCTGTAGGGGTGGTGTTTCTGGTGATGTTCTCTGTCCCTTTCTAGTCTTTGTTGCCTTTGGTCTTTTTTTCTTCACTCAAAGAATTCCCCTTAATATTTCTTGCAGGGCTGGTTTAGTGGTCATGAACTCCTTTCATTTTTGTTTGTCTGGGAAACTCTTTATTTCTCCTTCTATTCTGAATGACAGCCTTGTTGGATAAAGTATTATTGGCTGCAGATTTTTCCCATTCAGCACATTGAATATTTCCTGCCACTTTTTTCTGGCCTGCCAGGTCTCTGTGGACAGATCTGCTGTGAACCCAATCTATCTTCCCTTGTAGGTTAAGGACTTTTTTTCCTTGCTGTTTTCAGGATTCTTTCCTTGGCTGTGTATTTTGTGAATTTTACTCTGATATGCTTTGACAATAGCTGGCTTTTGTTCAATTAATGACAGTCTCTGTGCTTCTTGGATTTTGATGTCTGCATCCTTCCCCAGATTAGGGAAGTTTTCAGCTATAATTTGTTCAAATAAACCTTCTGCCCCTTTATTTCTCTCTTCATCTTCTGGGACTCCTATGACACGAATGTTATTATGTTTTACTAAGTTGCTGAGTTCTCTAAATCTACCTTTGTGGTCCATTACCTTTCTTTCCCTCTTCTTTTTGGCTTCATTATTTTCCATAATTTTATCTTCTATACAACTGCTTCATCCATCCTCATTGTTATGGCATCCATTTGAGTTTGCATCTCGGGTATAGCATTTTTAATTTTGGCATGACTGGATTTTATTTCTCTTATCTCTATACTAAAGGATTCTCTAGTGTCTTCTATGTTTTTTTCAAGACCAGCTAGTATCCTCATAATTGTTTTAAATTCTGGTTCAGACATCTTACTTATGTCTGTATTGATTAAATCCCTGGCTGTGAGTTTTACCTCATTTTCTTTCTTTTGGGGTGAATTCCTCCATCTCATCATTTTGTCCAGAAAAGGGAAGAAGAGAGAGAGAAAAAAAAAAGAAAAATAACAAACAAAATCAAAGAAAGAGAAAAAAAAAAGCCAAAACACAAAACAAGCCCCCCCCCCACACACAAAAAAAACCCTAGATCCGGAGCACCTGGGTGGTTCAGTTGGTTAAGCTTCTGCCTTCAGCTCAGGTCACAATTCTGGGGTCCTGGGATCAAGCCCAGAGGCAGGGTCCCTGCTCAGCAGGGAGTCTGCTTGTCTTTCTCCCTCTGCTCTCTCTCTCTCTTGGCGCCCCCTCAAATAAATAAATAAATAAAGCTTTAAAAAAACCCAACTAGATCCGAGGTGTGTTTTGGTATGCTTGTTAAAAGAATCTAGATCCCAAAATAAAAATAAAATAAAATAAAAGTAGGAAAAAAATAAAAAATACATATGAAAAGTATGTATACAAATTTTAAAAATTAATAATAAAAAATTTAAAAAGGAATTGGAAAATATAAGAAAATAAATGAAAAAATAATAAGAATAAAAGAAATAAAGACTAAAAGTAAAAAGGAAGCTCTATCTTATTTCCCTTAGATCTGAAGCTTTGCAGCACTCTATGATCAGTAAACTTGGTGTGAGCGAGTTGTTTGTGCTGGTGTTCTGGAGAGGGGACTGCTGTGCTGACTCTCAGGGAGACTTGTTTAGCTGGAAATGCACCTCCAGGGTGCAGGGGGGCAGGACTAGGTGTATATGCCTTCACCAGGTGGTGCTGTTTTGCTCCCTGAAGGCTTTCAGCACTAATGGGCAGAATGAATATGGCTGCTCCGTGCTCTGTAGCCTTGAGCTGAAAGTTTGCACCCCTTACTCCTCAGTGAGCCCTCAAGAAAAGCAATCACCCTATTTGTTTCTCTGGTTTCTGTCTGAACCCTGTATTCATCCTCCCTGTGTCCGAGCCTTCTTATCTCAGGTGCAGGATTGAGTTTCAAAACTCCAAATTTCAGGGACACCCACACTGGCACCAGCACTGTTCCTCTGGGGAAGGGTTTCCCCACCGTTTGGAGCCCATCAGAAAAGCAGTCCCACAACCAAACGGCAGTTCGCAGTTTATAGCAGAAAGCCGGCACCAAGACCACCGCTCTCTGCTGGCTGCCCAACTCCTGTGCCTGGAAACAGTGTAGCACCTTGGCACCATCCATTCTTCCTGTGACCCAGGGGATCCTTAGGCCATCCTGTCACTCCTGGGATTCTGCCCCTCTTCACCATCTGAGCGCCTTTAATCCAGGCACGTCCCCCACGGTAGCAAACTTAAAAATTCAGATTTGCGCTCTGCCTCTAATACTTTGTCGTAACCCCTGTAAGCCGATTCCCTACCCACTGCTGCATCCACAGCTATGTCTCCCCCGAGGGAACGTCCTATCTTCCAAAAGGTGGTTGCATTTCTACTTGTAGACTTGCAGTTTTTGTTCTCTCAGACCTCTGATTGACTTCGTGGGTGTTCAGAATAATTTGATACCTATCTAGCTGTGTTCGAGGGACAAAGCGAGTTCAGGATCCTCCTACTGTCTCCAGAATTAGGGATCCTTAATCATCGAAGAACTTTCTCAGATACATTTCCAAGGAAAACAAGCAGCTCACAGAAAAATAACATAAACATTCAAGGAAACGAGGTAGCATGAGTGAGAACCATTGCAAACGACAAACAATAGAAACAGACCTGCAAAGATCTCAGATACTGGAGTTATGAAACACAGAATTAAAATGACCATGTTTTCTATGTTAAAATGAAACAAACTTCAATGGCCGAGGAGATTCGAAAAAGAATGAAGTAGGATGTCTAGAAAGAAATGTAGTAAGTGAAATAAATATCTGAATGGACGAGTTTAACACCACATTAGACATGACTAGAGAGAGAATTAGATCTTAAGATAGAATATGGATCTTAAGAACTGACTAAATGTCCCATAGAAAGAGGAAGAGATGGGGCATTTGAAAGCAAAGTTATGAGGCAAGAAATGTAAAGTGAGAAACTCTAACATGAGTGTAATAAGATGTTCAGAAGGAAAGAAAAAAGATAAGGCAAAAGAGATGAGGTGGAGATGATATTTAATGACGTAATGGATAAAAATTTTCAAGAACTTTCAAAAGACACAAATCCACATACAGAGGTCCAACCAATACGTCGCATAATGAAACTGCGGAAAAACAGTGACAGGGAGGAGATCTTACGAGGAATCGGAGAGCAGAGAGAGGGTACCTTCAAAGGAGCGATGATTAGCTCAATAAATCTCAATAACAACTGTAGAAGTCAGACAGAAACAAAATATTTCAGTGTGCTGAGAGAAGATAAGTGTGCACACGCACAGACACACACCTCCAGCCAAAGTCTATTTCAAAGGTGAAGGCTAAATGAAGCCATTTTTAGGCTAATACAAACTGAGTTTGTCGCCGGCAGACATCAGAGAGTTTTTTTTCTTAAGATTGATTAATTGATTGGTTGATTGATTGATTGATTGATTTGAGAGAGAGAATGAGAGAGAGCGTGCGAGCGTGCGAGTGCAGTGAGGGGGCAGAGGGAGAAGGAGAGAGAGAATCTTGAGCAGACTCCCCAGTGAGCATGGAGCCTGACGTGGAGCTCGATCCCATGACCCTGAGATCATGACCTGAGCTGAAATCAAGAGTTGGACACTTAACCAACTGAGCCAGCTGGGTGCCCCAGAAATTGGAGAGTTTAGGGAAATTTAAAGGATATTCCTGTAGTAGGAGGAAGGTGATACTAGATACAAGGAATAAAAAGCAAGGGAAGTGATAACTATATGGGAAAATGTATTTTTAAATGGCAGTATAAACAGTAACAGTAATGTTTTATAGGTCTAAATATGACATAGAATTAAAATACATAAAAACAGCATAAAATTCAGTTTGTGACAAGTGGAGTTTAAGTATTTTTAAATCCTTGAAATGATTAGGAGAAGATAAAAATATTTATTAACTCTGGGCTTTGATAAATTAAATGAGCATTAATAAAACAACAAAGGAATAAAAAGAATGTATTACTTCTACGGTCAAAGGGAAACTTAGAGGAAAAAATTCATAGAAAAACAAAGTTAGGAGCACCTGGCTGGCTCAGCAGTAGAGCATGGGTTTCTTGATCTAGGGGTTGTG